>NC_084737.1:31360071-31457571 GCF_033978785.1 Entelurus aequoreus
GTTTTAGCCTCTTTAATTTTCAAAACGTATCCAACTATATTTTGATTGATGTTTGATGTATTTGTTTTGTAATTTTGAAGTGTTTCAGCTGAAAGAAGAAAAATAAAAAAAAATCTAATTTCCAATAAGCAACTAGTTAATTATGTTGTTAAAGTATGTTTTACGCACGTACATACTGCACTATAGGTGTTCATAATATTAACCCAAATATATAGGGCATCACCAAGGTGCAGTGACGTCCCAACCCCAACAATAGAATATTCTCCTTTGAAACGGTGACTGATGAAAACAAACTTTGTATATAGCTTTGATTTCTTTCAAATCCTATACATTCTTTCATGCTTCTTTTTATGGGTCAGCCAGACAAGTTTGAGTGATTAATGGAGACTCACCACCATGAAGAATCCACTCGTGGGGTGACCAGCAGCAACAACAAAACACTCACACAATAAATCCTCGAACCAGCGCTGTGGCTCTGACGTGACTTGGATGAATCTCCCCGGGATCCACGACTGTGAACCCGGGCTGCGGGGCGTGCACCCAGAATCCCGCCTAAAGCCAACATCATTGTTCTCTTCTACCGCACAAAATGCTTCAAGTTAAGAAAAACGCTTTAAAGTACGCGTGGTGCGACGGAAGCTCAGAGGGAGAAAATGCAGGAGTTGTTATCCAGCGTGCGGCTCCATGTTGCGCGCACTGACGGCTGCCGAGAGCGCGTCTTGGCTGCCATGAGCGCGCAAGACTTCAGCCACACCTGAGCGCGCCGCACCTGCGGGTGACGGCTTTTTTTTTTCTTATCTGGGTTCTGCTCGAAGGCAAATAAATAAGATCCGAATGGGAAGTAAGAGTTTTTTTTTTTTTTTTTTTTTTTAAAGATGTGAAGGAGCCCTGTTGGGATTCTGTCGCTCCTGTGCTGGAATTGATGCTTAGACCCAAACAGTCCTTTATCAGTGTGGCGCACACACTGACACGGGAGGGAGGGAGAGGGGGGGAAGAGGGAGGGGAGGTGGAGAAGGAGGGCACCCTGCTGACGCCCATTGGAGGTTATGGGGTTTGACGAGGAGGGAGATATTGAAGAGGAGTGTGTGTGCGCTTGTGTGTGTTTTTGGCCCAGTAATGGCCCAGTAAAACCACCCAGTACAAGGCAATAAATTTCATTTTCCTTTCCACTGGGTTTTAATAGCTAATATAGGGCACATCTGATATTACTAAAGAGAATATACTGTATGTGTTGTCAGTTTAGTAGTTGTAGTTGTTACGTGTGTACAGGGGAGGAAGACGGCACAGACAGCAGGGACGTCGTTTAGCTCTATATTTATTTATATATGCACACAATATATATAAATACGAAATGCCATCCATCCATCCATCTATCCAGCTTCTTTTGCTTATCCGAGGTCGGGTCGCGGGGGCAGCAGCCTAAGCAGGGAAGCCCAGACTTCCCCCTCCCAGTCACTTCGTCCAGCTCCTCGGGGGAACCCGAGGCGTTCCCAACGTGTCCTGGGTCTTCCCCGTGGCCTCCTAGCGGTCGGACGTGCCCTGAACACCTCCCAAGGGATCCTGACCAGATGCCCGAACAATCTCATCTGGCTCCTCTCAATGTGGAGGAGCAGCGGCTTTACTTTGAGCTCCTCCCCGATGGCAGGGCTTCTCACCCTATCTCTATTGGAGAGCCCTGCCACCCGGCGGAGGAAACTCATTCCTGCCGCTCGTACCCGTGACCTTGTCCTTTCGGTCATAATTCAAAACTCATGACCATAGGTGAGGATGGGAACATAGATTGACCGTTAAATTGAGAACTTTGCTTTCCGGTTTAGCTCCTCCTTAACCACAACAGATCGATACAGCGTCCGCATTACTGAAGACGCCCCCCCCCCCCCCCCCCATCCGCCTGTCGAGCTCACAATCCACTCTTCCCTCACGAAATGAAGTGGGTAAATAATCCAAGCTATGTATGTGTGCGACTATGTGTGGAAATTAACTGTTGAGTGTTACCGGTGGCGAAAGACCAAGAAGGGGAAGGCAGGCTCGAAGCTCCAGAGAACAGGCAGGTAGTTGGGGGCAATAGTGAGGCGTCAAGTGTCCGTGTCCAGGCGGGAGGTCGAGATCCAAGAGGTGCAGCCAGAGAACCAGAGGGGAACACGGGGAGACGAGACACACATCTCGTAACCAGGGGATGGAGGAATGCTGCTGGAAGACACGACACAGGGCAACGCACAATGAACACGGAGGAGGAGAAAACACAGAGAGAGAGAGAGGATAGAGCGGTTTACCGCACGGGAACAGGTTGCTATGTTCTGGCCCGGAACGCAGGTTTGCGCTGGCTTAAGAAGGCAGGAAGCTCATCAGCGACAGGTGTGTTGAGTGCTGATTGAGCCGATTGAATGCAGCCGCCTGCTGCAGCCGGAATGGCGCGCGCCTGGCGTGCTCTTGGAGGTGCGCCCAGCGCAGCGTACAGATGAATGCACACTGGGGTGCGCCCGGGCCGTGACAGTAGTAGTAATAATATGTTGTTCTTCATTCTGCTCACATGGCAAGACAAGTCATATTTTCCATTTGCCTTCATTTCAAAGTCAGAAATGCGATAGTCTCGAGAAACGATACATGCAATTACCCAGCAGGCACAAGACATTAAAACAACAGTGGGATCTTGTTAAATTAGGTCCTGACGATGAGCATCTCAAACCGGTTTTCAAGGCTCAGGGCAGATGGTAGATCCGGTGTGTGGCGTCGTGTGGGAGAGCGGTTTGCTGATGTCAACGTTGTGAATCAGGTGGCCCATGGTGGAGGTGGGGTTATGGTATGGGCAGGCGTATGTTATGGACAACGAACGCAAGTGCATTTTTTGGATGGTATTTTGAATGCACTGGGATACCGTGACAAGATCTTGAGGCCCATTGTTGTGCCACTCACCCGAAACCATCTCCTCATGTTGCAGCATGACAATGCACGGCCCCATGTTGCAATTCCTGGGAGCTGAAAACATCCCAGATCTTGCATGGCCAGCATACTCACTGGACATGTCACCCATTGAGCATGTTTGGGATGCTGTGGATCGGCAATAAAGCACACATGTCCAATAATCATGCTGTTTAATTAGCATCTCGATATGCCACACTTGTGAGATGGGATGGATTATCTTGCCGAAGAAGTGCTCACTAACACAGATTTAGACAGATTTGTGAACGATATTTGAGAGGAATAGGTTTTCTTGTACATAGTAAAAATTTTAGATCCATGAGTTCAACTCATTAAAAATAGGAGCGAAAACAAAAGTGTTGCGTTTATATTTTTGTTCAGTATATATGGTCGTCTACCTCTGGATTGTTGTAAGTTTCGATCCTCAGTTCTCCTGTGACCATGTTGAAATATCCTTTGGAAAGATAGTGACCACTTAAGTTGTTGTCACCAGTTGGTGATGAGGTAACAGTGTCAAAGCACTTTGAGTATCTTTAATTACGACAGAAAAGTGCAAGACAAGTGAAAGCTCAACATAAGAATCTTTCTAAAGGTCGACCCATTGTGCAAAAAAAAACAACTTTTAATTGATGTTCTAGCAGTATTATGTGTCCCCAGAGCCTGTTTATGTGCACCAAGTATGAGGGAAATATATCATCTCCCTCACTTGTTTGCTCCACTTTTGAGAGAAGAGGTATTTATGATGTCATAAAACGAAAAACCTCCTTTCTCTTGGACATGATTCCGCCTCTGACCCGCTCCTAGGTCGATGAAACCAGCCTGTATATACTTATACCACTTAAGGGGCCGTTTTGGATTAAAGATCAGGCTTAGCTTCACATCTTGAAATAAACCCTGGAGCTATATCAACTATCTCTCTGTCACCAACAGATGTGTAAACTGCCGGTTGATTTTTATATTTTTCTACCTACCTTGAACCTTTTGCAACGTAGCATTGTGTTGGGCAACACATTGTTATGGGATGTCTGAGACATTGTTGAAAAATAGTGGGGTGTTTAAGTGATGCATGTACCTTCAATGCATAGCCCAGCTGATAGTCAAAAACTTGGGCAATGAATGGAGCCACATCGTCCAGTGGAATAGCCCCATTTTATAAATATGAACCATATGTGTACTAGTCATGTAACTGAGACTACATGCACACATGTAGCTTACCTTTTGTCGTTGTATGTGATTAAGACTTCCACACAGTTGAACCACAAACAAGCAAACAAATGAGGAAATCCATGTTGGAATTGATACTGTTAGAATGATCTTATCTTCTTGGTGTATTTCAATTGAAAGCTTGAGAAAATGGCTATAATCTCCTTTCACATTTGCATTTTGTTTTAGAATTTAGCAAAGTCTGAATGACAAACACTCTTCCATCACTCTTGGCGGCAGACGCATGCACATGGGAGGTAAGTTCTCCAAAGTGCACCTTAGCTGACAATTTTCTGTTAAATGAAAAGGCAACACATGCCTGAGTGACGCTCACTCTTCAATAATAAGACTTTCAAAGGCCTTCAGGTCAGTTTGGCTATCATTTCAGAGGAAAACACTGGGTGACGAAATGAAGTAAAGGTCAGCATTACAGTGCTGGACTAATCACATGTACTGTGTTGACATTGCGATTTTGTCGGCCCATAACATGTATTATTTTATTTTATTTTTTAAAACAATGCTTAAAAAAAATAGAAAAAGAGACAAAAAATATAGATGTTGATATTAATAATAACAAATATAATAGCAATCCTAGCCCTTATTTACCATATTTTCCGAACCATAGGGCGCACCGGATTATAAAGCGCACTGCCAATGAGCTGGTCTATTCAGGTCTATTTTCATACAAAAGTCGCACTGGATTTTAAGGCGCTTTAATGGGGTCATATTATGATTTTTTTGTTCTGTATTAGAAATGGCAACAGCACAGGATGAGAAGAAGGAGTTTATTGACTACGGCGCGGATTACAATGGCGGACGCGGGCAAATTATCGGAAACCACGCATATCTCAAATACACATCAGAGACCAAAAGGTTAAAAAAAGTTCCCAAATAAAACGCCAGATAATATGTCTCCTAATAAGTGCCATTTTGGGGTCCTCGTACGCACACCATAATAATACCCATATGTAGAAGCACAGTACGTCTGACTACAGTAGCCGTAATGCTCCGCGTTTTATCAAGCAGTGCAGCTTTGTAGCTTACCAAAGATGTACTAAAACATTTTGGCAGATTTTTGAGCGCCATATGCAGTGTTTTGAAAATTACTTTAAAAAAATTACTAATTATAGTTACTTGTTACTTTACCATGACCCAGATTTCCCTCGCCCGGACGCGGGTCACCGGGGCCCCCCTCTGGAGCCAGGCCCGGAGGTGGGGCACGATGGCGAGCGCCTGGTGGCCGGGCCTGTCCCCATGGGGCCCGGCCGGGCACAGCCCGAAGAGGCAACGTGGGTTCCCCCTCCAATGGGCTCACCACCCATAGCAGGAGTCATAGAGGTCGGGTGCGATGTGAGCTGGGCGGCAGCCGAAGGCAGGGCACTTGGCGGTCCGATCCTCGGCTACAGAAGCTAGCTCTTGGGACGTGGAACGTCACCTTGCTGGGGGGGAAGGAGCCTGAGCTAGTGCGCGAGGTGGAGAAGTTCCGACTAGACATAGTCGGACTCACTTCGACGCACAGCAAGGGCTCTGGAACCAGTTCTCTCGAGAGGGGCTGGACTCTCTTCTACTCTGGCGTTGCCGGCAGTGAGAGGCGATGGGCTGGGGTGGCAATTCTTGTTGCCCCCCGGCTCAGAGCCTGCATGTTGGAGTTCAACCCGGTGGACGAGAGAGTAGCTTCCCTCCGCCTTCGGGTGGGGGAACGGGTCCTGACTGTGGTTTGCGCTTACGCGCTAAACCGCAGCTCAGAGTACCCACCCTTTTTGGATTCACTCGAGGGAGTACTTGAGAGTGCTCCCCCGGGTGATTCCCTCGTTCTACTGGGGGACTTCAATGCTCATGTTGGCAGCGACAGTGAAACCTGGAGAGGCGTGATTGGGAAGAATGGCTGCCCGGATCTGAACCCGAGCGGTGTTTTCTTATTGGACTTTTGTGCCCGTCACAGATTGTCCATAACAAACACCATGTTCAAACATAAGGGTGTCCATATGTGCACTTGGCACCAGGACACCCTAGGCCGCAGTTCCATGATCGACTTTGTAGTTGTGTCGTCGGATTTGCGGCCTCATGTTTTGGACACTCGGGTGAAGAGAGGGGCGGAGCTTTCTACCGATCACCACCTGGTGGTGAGTTGGCTGCGATGGTGGGGGAGGATGCCGGACAGACCTGGCAGGCCCAAACGCATTGTGAGGGTTTGCTGGGAACGTCTGGCAGAATCTCCTGTCAGAGAGAGTTTCAATTCCCACCTCCGGAAGAACTTTGAACATGTCACGAGGGAGGTGCTGGACATTGAGTCCGAATGGACCATGTTCCGCACCTCTATTGTCGAGGCGGATGATTGGAGCTGTGGCCGCAAGGTAGTTGGTGCCTGTCGTGGCGGTAATCCTAGAACCCGTTGGTGGACACCGGCGGTGAGGGATGCCGTCAAGCTGAAGAAGGAGTCCTATCGGGTTCTTTTGGCTCATAGGACTCCTGAGGCAGCGGACAGGTACCGACAGGCCAAGCGGTGTGCGGCTTCGGCGGTCGCGGAGGCAAAAACTCTGACATGGGAGGAGTTCGGGGAAGCCATGGAAAACGACTTCCGGACGGCTTCGAAGCCATTCTGGACCACCATCCGCCGCCTCAGGAAGGGGAAGCAGTGCACTATCAACACCGTGTATGGTGAGGATGGTGTTCTGCTGACCTCGACTGCGGATGTTGTGGATCGGTGGAGGGAATACTTCGAAGACCTCCTCAATCCCACCAACACGTCTTCCTATGAGGAAGTAGTGCCTGGGGAATCTGTAGTGGGCTCTCCTATTTCTGGGGCTGAGGTTGCTGAGGTAGTTAAAAAGCTCCTCGGTGGCAAGGCCCCGGGGGTGGATGAGACCCGCCCAGAGTTCCTTAAGGCTCTGGATGCTGTGGGGCTGTCTTGGTTGACAAGACTCTGCAGCATCGCGTGGACATCGGGGGCGGTACCTCTGGATTGGCAGACCGGGGTGGTGGTTCCTCTCTTTAAGAAGGAGAACCGGAGGGTGTGTTCTAACTATCGTGGGATCACACTCCTCAGCCTTCCCGGTAAGGTCTATTCAGGTGTGCTGGAGAGGAGGCTACGCCGGATAGTCGAACCTCGGATTCAGGAGGAACAGTGTGGTTTTCATCCTGGTCGTGGAACTGTGGACCAGCTCTATACTCTCGGCAGGGTCCTTGAGGGTGCATGGGAGTTTGCCCAACCAGTCTACATGTGTTTTGTGGACTTGGAGAAGGCATTTGACCGTGTCCCTCGGGAAGTCCTGTGGGGAGTGCTCAGAGAGTATGGGGTATCGGACTGTCTGATTGTGGCGGTCCGCTCCCTGTATGATCAGTGCCAGAGTTTGGTCCGCATTGCCGGCAGTAAGTCGGACACGTTTCCAGTGAGAGTTGGACTCCGCCAAGGCTGCCCTTTGTCACCGATTCTGTTCATAACTTTTATGGACATAATTTCTAGGCGCAGTCAAGGCGTTGAGGGGATCTGGTTTGGTGGCTGCAGGATTAGGTCTCTGCTTTTTGCAGATGATGTGGTCCTGATGGCTTCATCTGGCCAGGATCTTCAGTTCTCGCTGGATCGGTTCGCAGCTGAGTGTGAAGCGACTGGGATGAGAATCAGCACCTCTAAGCCCGAATCCATGGTTCTCGCCCGGAAAAGGGTGGAGTGCCATCTCCGGGTTGCGGAGGAGACCCTGCCCCAAGTGGAGGAGTTCAAGTACCTCGGAGTCTTGTTCACAAGTGAGGGAAGAGTGGATCGTTAGATCGACAGGCGGATCGGTGCGGCGTCTTCAGTAATGCGGACGCTGTATCGATCCGTTGTGGTGAAGAAGGAGCTGAGCCGGAAGGCAAAGCTCTCAATTTACCGGTCGATCTACGTTCCCATCCTCACCTATGGTCATGAGCTTTGGGTTATGACCGAAAGGACAAGATCACGGGTACAAGCGGCCGAAATGAGTTTCCTCCGCCGGGTGGCGGGGCTCTCCCTTAGAGATAGGGTGAGAAGCTCTGCCATCCGGGGGGAGCTCAAAGTAAAGCCGCTGCTCCTCCACATCGAGAGGAGCCAGATGAGGTGGTTCGGGCATCTGGTCAGGATGCCACCCGAACGCCTCCCTAGGGAGGTGTTTAGGGCACGTCCGACCGGTAGGAGGCCACGGGGAAGACCCAGGACACGTTGGGAAGACTATGTCTCCCGGCTGGCCTGGGAACGCCTCAGGATCCCCCGGGAGGAGCTGGACGAAGTGGCTGGGGAGAGGGAAGTCTGGGCTTCCCTGCTTAAGCTGCTGCCCCCGCGACCCGACCTCGGATAAGCGGAAGAAGATGGATGGATGGATGGGTTACTTTACCAAAAAAGTAATTGAATTACTAACGGAATTACTCTTTAATAAATGTAATTAGTTACTAGTAAAAGTAATTTATACATTACTTAAAAAAAAAAAACGTAAAATATCTGGCATATGCATTTGAGAGATGTTTAATATAAGAGCGCAATGTGCGGAGGCTGTGATTTTAAAAGGCGGGGCCTGTTGCCTAGTGACGTGTCACCTCATCGACGGTTTCAACTGAGCTGTGTTTTTTAGCTTTAGCAGTTAGCAGCGCACTTTATCGGCTTTGACGCCAGCTCTTTTGAATCTTTATACCGCATTGTGTTACCTAAAAAAAATATAAAGAGATTGAATGTGCTTTGATGGCTGTCATATCTTCTTGTCAACAAATGGAATGTACAGTTATGTTCATAATAATAGCAGTGTGTTTAAAAAGGTGAGTAAACCTCAAAATTATTCAAATAAATTGTATTTTAATGAACACAAAGGCATTGGGGAGACTGCACATTCTATTTCAAAGCCAGAAAATTCGAAAAAAGTAATTTAATTTGACAATATTTTACAGAAAGTCAAGAAATATAAAACAAAAAAAAAATAGCAGTGTTGACATCTTTCTTTACAAAACTCAAATGTACTGTATAAACTAAGAAAGGCTTGCAGATTCAACTTTCCTTAGAATTATTAACTACAATTTAGTTGCATAACCACAGTTTCTGATAACTGCTTCACATCTGTGGCACATGGAGTCGACCAACTTCTGGCACCGGTCAACAGGTATTGCAGCCCAGGAAACCTATACTACGTTCCACAATTCCTCTGCATTTTTGGGTTTTGCCTCATGAACAGCATTTTTTTATGTCAGCCCACAAGTTTTCAATAGGATTAAGGTCCGGGGATTGTGCTGGCCACTCCATTACTTGAATTCTGTTTGTCTGGAACCATGATTTTGCTCGCTTGCTGGTGTGTTTGGGGTCATTGTCTTGTTGAAACAACCATTTCAAGGGCATTTCCTCTTCAGCATTCGGCAACATGACTTCTTCCAGTATTCTGATGTACTCAAACTGATCCATGATCCCTGGTATGAGATGAATAGGACCAACACCATAGTACAAGAAACATCCCCATATCATGATTAGGATAAGGTTAATTTGCTAGCACCACCATGCTTCACCGTCTTCACTGTGTACTGGGGCTTGAATTCAGAGTTTGCAGGATGTCTGACAAACTGTCTGTGGCCCTTACACCCAAAAAGAACAATCTTACTCTCATCAGTCCACAAAATATTACGCTTTTTTTTTAGGCCAGTCAATGTGTGCTTTGGCAAATTGTAACCGTTTCAGCACGTCTTTTTTTTTAGCAATTGGACTTTGCGGGGGCTTCTTGCTGGTAGCTTGGCTTCACATAGACGTGGTGTGATTGTTACAGTACTCACAGGCCATCTTAGATCTTCTTTGATCCTCCTGGAGCTGATCATTGGCTGAGCCTTTGCCATTTTGGTTATTCTCCCATCCATTCCAATAGTCGTTTTTTCTTTTTCTTCCTCGCCTTTTTGGTTTTGGCTGCCATTTTAAAGCGTTTGATATAATTTTAGCTGAACAGACTATCATTTTCTCCACTTCTTTATAGGTTTTCCCTTGAATCCTTGATAACACAAGCTGTATATATATATATATATATTGTATATATATACGTATATATATGGGACAAGCGGTAGAAAATGGATGGATGGATATATATATCTATATATATATATACAGTATATATAATTGTGATGAGTAAATGAAACCACAGTGAGTCTGTGGCACACTTAGTAGCTGTATTGACACTGCTCTACTCTGTTAGTGTTTCATAATTATCATCCGCTATCTGTGGAATAAACAGGTTAATTTGAAATGAATAGTTAACCAATATCATGTTGTGTTTTTTAACAAATAGTTGTGCAGAGAGGAATATGATTTTGCTCAATGAGCCAAATAGTAAACAGACAAAGAAGAACATGTAGTTTATTTGGCGCAGTAAGATCAAAATGATCCCACACTTTGGAATGTTTTCTCTTTCTTAGTTTCATTCAGATCGATCATGGAGACAAAAACTGACTTTATTCAGTATAAGCTGTCACTTATGAGTCAAAATAAGGTTCCTGATAAACACAGTTTGGTGCTTCGCAGTCAAATGACACAGAAGCTGTATCGGTCACATGAATTTTTCTGAAAGTGGCACTTATCGAGGGACGCAGTATCACTCCTTGTGTTTCAAAAGGCATTAATGCTTCAGTATTGTTCCACTCATCACGAATATTTGATGTGTTTTTAGCCTTTTTTTCCCCAGATTTCTTTATAAAGTAGAAAAGTATCTGAAATAACCCCAGCCCGCTTTTACTTTTTAGTATGCTGCCCTTGTTGGATGATGTTTGGACACCCATTGTCTAAGCGCTAATTCCTAAAATAGAAGTTACAGAATAGAAAGGTGGTGGTGCTACTAACTTTGGCACTGGACGAATGACCCAGAAAGGTGCCATTCCATCCCATGGGATTATTTAAGCAAGGGTTGTCCTCAGTCAGGCAGCCCGGAGATGATCTCAGAGTGTATTCTGGTCCATTGGCACCTGTAGCGATACCAGCAAAGGACTGACTCACACATGTTAATAATACAAATACAACATTTAATTTATAGATAGCTTATCAGGGTATTAAATAGACATGAGTCAAAACTAAAATCCAGACATTTCAATCTTAACAGGACCAAATATTGGGGGACCTCCAGAGATATTAATGGACAAGGATTTGTCCCTTTCAGATGGTTCTGACCTATGTGGACAGAATCAACGTTACTATCTTTATTGAGGCTTTACAGAGACCCAGCTGTTGCAAATGACCAGAGCTTGTCCCAAGCCCAGATAAATGCACTGAAAATGGCATCTTGTGTACAAACTTAGGTAAATACAAATCAAGCCATTGGTTCCTTGTGTCTCTGACAGGAAAAGAGATAAGCAAAAAAATGCTATGCAGGTGTACAGAATGAAAGTGAAGATGAGTGTAAATGAGAATGAGTTGACAATGATACATTATACATGTTTCTATTTTAGAGATGTAGCTATTAACGTTTTGTACATGAATGGGAAAAAAAAAACGCAGGAAAAGTTTCAGAGGCTTCCATGCACTCCATGACCAAATACTGCAGTAAAATGACCAAAATCGAAAACTTTTTTGATTATTAAAAACATATGCAACCTGCAATTTCGTGAAAAAATGCAGAGCGGACAGATGGCCTCATTGTCACCCCATTAAAAATAGATAAGCATTCAAAATAAGTATATTGTTTCACTTAAAGTTAAAGTTAAAGTACCAATGATTGTCACACACACGCTAGGTGTGGTGAAATTTGTCCTCTGCATTTGACCCATCCCCTTGTTCACCCCCTGGGAGGTGAGGGGAGCAGTGAACAGCAGCGGTGCCGCGCCCGGGAATAATTTTAGGTGATTTAACCCCCAATTCCAACCCTTGATGCTGAGTGCCAAGCAGGGAGGTAATGGGTCCCATTTTTATAGTCTTTGGTATGACTCGGCCGGGGTTTGAACTCACAACCTACCGATCTCAGGGCAGACACTCTAACCCAGGGGTGTCAAACTCATTTTAGATCTGGGGCCACATGGAGAAAAATCTACTCCCAAGTGGGCCGGAATGGTAAAATCACGGCACGATAACTTAAAAATAAAGACAACTTCAGATTGTTTTCTTGTTTAAAAATAGAACAAGCACATTCTGAAAATGTGCAAATCATAATGTTGTTGTTGTTTTTTTTACACTTACATGTTGCGGTTAATAGTATTCTATCTTTATTTGTCGTTATTTATACTTTCTGAATAAATTATGTGATAATGTTCATCAGTCAACTCATTGGTGTTAATTTGCAATCTATGAAGATAAAAAAAATAGTATCAAAATCCAATTACAGGATGTTATTCATGTAGTTTGCTCATTTTCCTCCAATGATGTACTAACATCATGTGGTTTATTTTTTTCGTACATATGTAGCATCATCTACAAATTTACAAATAATTGCTATTGCGACATCTAGTGGTACACATTTAGAAAAGCAGTTTTTTTCATTCAAAAATTTCGGCTCATTTTTATACTTAGCAAACTCATCCCGCGGGCCGGATAAAACCTGTCCGCGGGCCTGATCCGGCCCTCGGGCCGTACGTTTGACACCCCTGCTCTAACCACTAGGCCACATGTTGATGTTACAGTCCACTTGCATTGTGACCAACCAGATTCAGCAGAAGGAGCTGAATCTAAAATATTGCAGTGAAAATGTTCAGGTCAGGATTGTTCTACTAATAAGTCAGATGTGTTTGGGATTCTTTAGCGTTCGTGGACATTTTGCCCAGTTACCCAGTGTAATATGTGTTGCATCTTGTGGGAATAAATCACACATTATAACACAACTACACAAAAGTCAAGGCACTCTCTTCTTCAATTAACATGCTTTTGATATTTAGGACGTAACTTAATGAATCTTTACTTAACAATTTTGTGTCCTCCTGATGAAGGCCGGATGCCTGAAATGTGTTGAGGTTGAGTAAAGGTTCATTAAGATATTTCATAAATATTGAAGTTATTTTAACCGAAAAATATGTTTTTTTTTGCTTTATTGTTGTTTTGTTGATTTTGTGTCCCAATTTAAAAGAGCACCTCTTTTTTGGTGACTTTGTTGATGATCTTTGCTCTTTTTGGAGGTCCTAGCAGTGTTAT
The DNA here is from genome assembly GCF_033978785.1 of Entelurus aequoreus. NCBI lineage: Eukaryota > Metazoa > Chordata > Actinopteri > Syngnathiformes > Syngnathidae > Entelurus > Entelurus aequoreus. The sequence continues at coordinate 31,373,273 of NC_084737.1, forward strand.
TCTGTAACCATTTATTGTTATTACAAATATTGTTGGTAATTAATAATGGTCCAATACAGAACAGACATTGGATTCCTTTTTTTGGTGTTTCATCATTATTTGGATCTTAACTGATTATTAATTGGTAATACATTCACATACACATTTAAAAAAAGGCTTTTTTTAATAAAATACAGTATAAGATACAACAGGGGTCTCAAACTAGTTACCGTAATTTCCGGACTATAAGCCGCACCTCACTATAAGCCGCACCAGCTAAATTTAGGGGAAAATACAGATTGCTCCATATATAAGCCGCACCCGACTATAAGCCGCAGGGTTTTGATGTGTTATTACCGTAGTATATAGGGGTTCCTGCTACCACGGAGGGGATTGTCGGGACAGAGATGACTGTTTGGGAACGCAAAGCGTCCCATTTATTAACAATAAATCTTTCAATCATTCAATCAAACTTTCACAACTTTGACATGGCGAACAGCATTCGTGCAGAGTACAAATAATACAGCGGTGCAAAGTAATACAAAGTGCTCGCCTGTACGTTATCAAAATAACCAGCCTACCGGTATATGAAAAGTCAGTCTTTAATCATTGTGTCATCGTCTTCCTCCTGCGTACTAAAACCACCGAAATCCTCTTCGTCGGTGTCGGAGAAGAACAGGCCGTAAATAAGCCGCACCCTTGTATAAGCCGCAGGGACCAGAACGAGGGGAAAAAGTAGCGGCTTATAGTCCGAAAATTACGGTAGTTAGTTCATTAGTTAGTTAGTTTCAGTTTATTTCCAACATGCAAATACAATGTAATGCCTGACATATTTCCAGTTGTTTCATTACAGCATGTCTGAAAAGGAGTAGTTAGAAGCAGAGCTTATTTAATCCTACTGTTTTTCATATCATAGCAGTTTTATCCCATTTCTTTGTTCTCTGTAACATAATAAATAATAAATGAATAAATAAAATAATAAATAAATGAGTAATAAATAAATATGCCATAACTAAGTAAACAAATACTAAAATACGTAAATAAATATTAGACATGTAAACATACACAATAATTAAAGTTTTCATAATTAAATAGTGAAGTAATTCATGGAGAGGACATAATGAGTTTGAGTTTGAGTTTGAGTTTGAGTTTATTTCAAGCATGCAAGCATACAACATGATACATCACAATTTCCAGTTTCTCTTTTCAACATGTTCGAAAAGGAGTAGGAAGAAGCAGAGCTTATTTAATCCTACCCCTTTCCTTTACATAGAAGTTGCTAAAACTTTGTTCACTTCCTGTTCACAATTTATTCACAATAAACTCCATAAGTAATCACAATAAAAATAAATAAATAAATAATAGTAATAATTTAATAATAATACTTGGTGAAGTAAGTCATATTTCATATAATGAGATAAGTAAGAACATCAGAATGAATGAATGAATGGATGAAATAAATTGAGAATGTTTGTCATGGTTCTTCTTCTTTGTACTTTGTAAACACTTTAAGTTTGAAGAGTTTCTTAAAGTGGATCATATTAGTACATTGTTTGATTGCTTTGCTTAATCCATTCCATATTTTAATTCCACATACTGATATACTGAAGGTCTTAAGTGTTGTACGTGCATACAAATGTTTTAAATTACATTTTTCTCTAAGATTATATTTCTCCTCTTTTTTTGAAAAGAATTGTTGTGTATTATTGGGTAGCAAGTTATAGTTTGCTTTGTGCATAATTTTAGCTGTTTGCAAATTCACTATGTCATGGAATTTCAGTAGGGACGGCGTGGCGAAGTTGGTAGAGTGGCTGTGCCAGCAATCGGAGTGTTGCAGGTTACTGGGGTTCAATTCCCACCTTCTACCTTCTTAGTCACGTCCGTTGTGTCCTTGGGCAAGACACTTCACCATTTGCCTCTGATGGCTGCTGGTTAGCGCCTTGCATGGCAGCTCCCGCCATCAGTGTGTGAATGTGTGTGTGAATGGGTGAATGTGGAAATACTGCCAAAGCGCTTTGAGTACCTTGAAGGTAGAAAAGCGCTATACAAGTATAACCCATTTATCATTTTATTTTTGATTCAATAAATAAAGGGTTTGTATGTTCTCTATATCCAACATTATGTATTATTCTAATTGATCTTTTTTGTAACACCGTTAGTGAATGAAGTGTACCTTTGTAGTTATTTCCCCATATTTTTACACAGTAACTCAGATATGGTAACACTAGTGAGCAGTAGAGAATATGAAGTGATTTTTTGTCTAGAACATGTTTTGCTTTATTCATTATTGATGTGTTTCTCACTATTTTATGTTGTATATTTTTTATATGAGATTTCCAGTTCAATTTATCATCAATCATTATACCTAGAAATTTAGTTTCATTTACTCTTTCAATTTCTACTCCATCTATTTGTATTTGTGTTTGACTTTCTCTTCTACTGTTACCAAATAGCATTATTTTAGTTTTACTGAGATTCAACGATAATCTATTTTTGTCAAACCATCTTTTTAATTTGTTCATTTCTTCTGTTGTTATTTGTATTAGCTTCTGTGTGTTCTCTCCTGAGCAAAATGCTGTTGTATCATCCGCAAATAATACTAACTTTAACTCTTTTGTAACTTTACAAATGTTATCTATATAGAGATTGAATAATGTAGGTCCTAGTATTGATCTCTGAGGTACACCACAGGATATATTTAGCGTTGTAGACATGTGTTCGCCTAGCTTCACGTATTGTTTCCTGTTTGTTAGATAACTACTTATCCAGTTTAAGACTAACCCTCTGATGCCATATCGTTCTAGTTTTTTGATTAAAATATTGTGATTAATAGTGTCAAATGCTTTAGTTAGATCCATAAACACTGCTGCCGCACATTTTTTACTATCTATTGCATTGGTAATGTCTTCTGTAATTTCATTTAAAGCCATTGAAGTTGAAACATTAGCTCTGTATCCATATTGGTTCTCTTCGAGTATTCTATTTTTATTTATGAAACTTTCTAATCTGTTATTGAACAGTTTTTCAATGATTTTAGAAAATTGTGGAAGTAAAGAAACAGGTCTATAATTTGTAAATTGATGTTTGTCTCCAGTCTTAAAAATTGGTGCAACTTTAGCAATTTTCATCTTGTTTGGAAATGTACCTGTTTGAAATGATAGGTTACTAATATACATTAATGGTCCTGAGATCTCTTCAATAAGCTTTTTTATGGTTTCCATATCAATTCCGTTACAATCAGTTGAACTCTTAGATTTACATTTTTTCACGATGAGAGTATACTTTTTTTTTTAAAGGTTCAAGATGTTTTTCATAATTCGTCTTCTTTGTACTTTGTGAACACTTTTAGTTTGAACAGTCTCTTAAAAACTAAATCATATCAGTACATTGTTTGATGTCATTGCTTAACCCATTCCGTAATTTAATTTCACATACTGATTTGTTAATGGTCTCAAGTGTTGTACGTGCGTACAAATGTTTTAAATTAGATTTTCCTTTAAGGTTATATTTGTCTTCTTTTGTTGAGAAGAATTGTTGTACATTCTTGGGTAGCAGGTTATAGTTTGCTTTGTACATAATTTTAGCTGTTTGCAAATGCACCAAGTCTTTGAATGTAAATATTTTTAATTCAATAAATAAAGTGTTTGTATGTTCTCCATATGCAACATTGTGTCATATTGTAAGTGATCTTTTTTGTAACACTGTTATTGAATAAAGCGTGCAATTATAATTATTTCCCCATATTTCTGCACAATAACTCAGATAACACTAGTGAGCAGTAAAGAATATGGAGTGATTTTTGGTCCAGAACATATTATGCTTTATTCATTATTGACGTGTTTCTTGCTACTTTATGTTGTATATTTTTACATGAGATTTCCTGTTAATGTTATCATCTGTTATTACACCAAAACATGTGTTTTCTTTTACTCTTTCAATATTTACTCCGTCTACCTGTATTTGTGTTTGACTTTCCCTTCTACTGTTACCCAATAGCATTATATTAGTTTTACTGACATTAAAAGATAGTCTGTTTTTGTCAAACCATATTTTTAATTTGTTAATTTATTCTGCTATTATTTGTATTAGCTTCTGTGTGTTCTCTCCTGAACAAAATGCAGTTGTATCATCAGCAAAAAATACTAACTTTAAGTCTTTTGTAACTTTAAAAATATTGTTTACATGAAGATTGAACAATTTTGGTTCCAGTATTGATCCCTGATGTACGCTGGAAGATATTTTCAGCTCTGTTGAAGTATGTTCGCCTATCTTCACGTATTGCTTCCTGTTGGTTAAGTAGCTTCCTACCCAGTTCTGATGCCATACTGTTCTAATTTATTTATTAAGATATTATAATTAATTGTGTCAAATGCTTTTGTTGAATCCATAAACACTGCAGCAGCACATTTTTTACTATATATGGCATTCGTGATCGCTTCCGTTATTTCGATTAATGCCATTGATGTTGAAAAGTTGGCTCTGTATCCGTATTGGTTGTCTGTGAGTGTTTTGTTTTTATTCATGAATTTGTCCAATGTGTTGTTAAATAGTTTTAAAATCATTTTAGAAAATTGTGGAAGTAGAGAAACAGGTCTGTTATTTGTAAACTGGTGTTTGTCTCTTGTCTTATAAATTGGTACAACTTTTGATATTTTCATTTCGCTTGTTTTTGCCTGAATGTGCCTGTTTAAATGATAGGTTGCTGATATATGTTAAATGTACTGAAATCTATTTGATAACCTTTTTTAATTATTCCATATCCAATTTGTTACATTCTGTTGAGGTCTTGGATGTGTATTTTTTTTCACAATATTGATTATTTCCTCTTTTGTCACTCCTTAAAGGAACATCAAATTGGGTTTTCCGTCTATAGTGTCATTCAAGTCCTCGACTGACTCGGGATCTGGAATCTCTCCCTCCAGATTAGGTCCAATGTTCACAAAGTACTTATTGAAGCTTTCAACTACTTCGTTCTTTATGTCATTTTTTACTTGTCCGTCTGAGAAGTATTTAGGTCTATCCTTCTTAGCAACATTTTTAATAATGCTATTCAGGATGCCCTATGTTGCTCTCATATTGTTTTTGTTCCGGTCTAATAATTGACTGTAATATTCTGTCCTACATGTTCGTAGTATGCCAGTTAGCTTGTTCTTGTAAGTTTTGTACTTGTTTTTTTACCTCTGTACATCTTGGTGTTATAAATGTTCTATATAATGTATTCTTCTTATTGCAAGCATATTTCAGTCCTTTTGTCATCTACGGTTGGTTGTTTTTCTTTTGCTTCTTAATAAGTTGTCTAAATGGACAATGTTTGTCATAAAGCATTGTGAAAGTATTAAAAACATTTCCATATGCATCATCTACATCATTTTCACTGTCTACACTGTACCAACTTTGATCCCTCAGATCATTCTTGAAAGCTGTAAAACTTTGCCCTGTGCATATTCTTCGAAATTTATTTTTGTCGTCAATGTTCCTCTTCTTGTAGTTTTCATCATAGATTGTGAAAACTGGGAGAGAGATTATCACTGATGTCGGATATTAGCAGACCATTTGTGGTATTATTATAAAAAGCATTAGTAAAAATATTATTAATAAGTGTGGCGCTGTGTCCTGAGATTCTACTTGGCCTTGTGATTTTAGGATACAAACTTGTGCTATATTGTGTCTATGAAGTCATCAATAGACTTGTGTATGTTAGGGTTCAAGAGGTCAATGTTAAAGTCACCAGATAAGAAAGTATTTTTTTTACTGATTTCAGTAAAAGTTGCCTTAAAATCCAGTTCTCGAACGTATCAATGTTTGACTTAGGTTATATAAGTATGCAGATGAATATTACAAACCCCGTTTCCATATGAGTTGGGAAATTGTGTTACATGTAAATATAAACGGAATACAATGATTTGCAAATAATTTTCAACCCATATTCAGTTGAATATGCTACAAAGACAACATATTTGATGTTCAAACTGATAAACATTTTTTTTTGCAAATAATCATTAACTTTAGAATTTGATGCCAGCAACACGTGACAAATAAGTTGGGAAAGGTGGCAATGAATACTGATAAAGTTGAGGAATGCTCATCAAACACTTATTTGGAACATCCCACAGGTGAACAGGCAAATTGGGAACAGGTGGGTGCCATGATTGGGTATAAAAGTAGATTCCATGAAATGCTCAGTCATTCACAAACAAGGATGGGGCGAGGGTCACCACTTTGTCAACAAATGCGTGAGCAAATTGTTGAACAGTTTAAGAAAAACCTTTCTCAACCAGCTATTGCAAGGAATTTAGGGATTTTACCATCTACGGTCCTTAATATCATCAAAGGGTTCAGAGAATCTGGAGAAATCACTGCAGGTAAGCAGCTAAGCCCGTGACCTTCGATCCCTCAGGCTGTACTGCATCAACAAGCGACATCAGTGTGTAAAGGATATCACCACATGGGCTCAGGAACACTTCAGAAACCCACTGTCAGTAACTACAGTTGGTAGCTAAATCTGTAAGTGCAAGTTAAAACTCTCCTATGCAAGGCGAAAACCGTTTATCAACAACACCCAGAAACGCAGTCGTCTTCTCTGGGCCTGAGCTCATCTAAGATGGACTGATACAAAGTGGAAAAGTGTTCTGTGGTCTGACGAGTCCACATTTCAAATTGTTTTTGGAAACTGTGGACTTCGTGTCCTCCGGACCAAAGAGGAAAAGAACCATCCGGATTGTTGTAGGCGCAAAGTTTAAAAGCCAGCATCTGTGATGGTATGGGGGTGTATTAGTGCCCAAGGCATGGGTAACTTACACATCTGTGAAGGTGCCATTAATGCTGAAAAGTACATACAGGTTTTGGAGCAACATATGTTGCCATCCAAGCAACGTTACCATGGACGCCCCTGCTTATTTCAGCAAGACAATGCCAAGCCACGTGTTACATCAACATGGCTGCATAGTAAAAGAGTGCGGGTACTAGACTGGCCTGCCTGTAGTCCAGACCTGTCTCCCATTGAAAATGTGTGGAGCATTATGAAGCCTAAAATACCACAACGGAGACCCCCGGACTGTTGAACAACTTAAGCTGTACATCAAGCAAGAATGGGAAAGAATTCCACCTGAGAAGCTTAAAAAATGTGTCTCCTCAGTTCCCAAACGTTTACTGAGTGTTGTTAAAAGGAAAGGCCATGTAACACAGTGGTGAACATGCCCTTTCCCAACTACTTTGGCACGTGTTGCAGCCATGAAATTCTAAGTTAATTATTATTTGCAAAAAAAAAAAAAGTTTATGAGTTTGAACATCAAATATCTTGTCTTTGTAGTGCATTCAAATGAATATGGGTTGAAAAGGATTTGCAAATCATTGTATTCCGTTTATATTTACATCTAACACAATTTCCCAACTCATATGGAAACAGGGTTTGTATATTCTTGTTTTTTGAATGACATATTTCAATGGTTAGACATTCTAAGATATTATCAATAGCTAATGACATATTTTTTACCACTTTGTAGTTAAATTTATTCATCACGTACACAGCTACTCCCGCTCCGTTCTTGTTCATTCTGTTGATATATTTACTTCATATCATTCCAATTCAAAATCCCTTCCATTTTTAGCATCCATACAGGTTTCTGAGATAGCGATCACTTTGAATGGCCAGATTTTGTGGCTATCTACTTAACTTCATAGTTTAGTGTAATTACAGTCCATGCATAGCTAAAAATGTATAACAATCTTGAATCCTACTAGAATAACACTAACGATAACAACGGTTCCAACACAAAAATGACAACAAACTCACATTGAGCAACACAAAGAGCAACTACCTGTAAGCAAGCATAATTGTCTCTGACAATTTCCTGGGGAACTCAACAGTGGCAAAACATTCCCTTTTTGCATTCAATTTTACATCTATAGTGTCTTTAGGCCTACTATATCTCAGGGTCACTATAAACGTGATTCTGAAGTGAACACTTCATGTGGCCCAGACTCACCCAGACTCTACCTACAGTACAATGGCATCAACACATCCCGCAAAATAATGTTTTTTTGTTTTTTTAATATATTTGTATATCTACAGCCAAATATTGGTATGGGTGTAATCATGACTCAGATAACTACAATTCTGTGTTAGGTAGCTGCAATGGCAAAAAAGACCAGACTATTTCTGAGTACTGAATAACCAACGGCAAAGGTCGGGAGAGTAGCAACTCAACACAAAGCTTTAAAAATATCCCTTCTTCCCCGGGACAGATGAGCTTCAATGTGTGAGTAATTGTCGCGAGTGGACAAGGAGCAACATATCTGTGATATGTTATTGTTGAGTAACTAGATCCGCTGAGACACAGCAGCTCTGGAAGTCCAGAACCTTCTGGAATGATTGGCTGGTTCTCAGACATTGTGTAGCGATGTGTTGTCAGACGCTTTGACTTGAAGGATGCAATGAGACATGTGCTTGCGCCAGAAAAACAATTCTTACAAAGATAAAGACGATTGTATACGATGATTCTAGCCTGTTTGTATCCACAGTGAAAGTGTCCCTAGAAGTGATGGTCACAAGCTATGTTGGGTTGGGTCGGGTCATCAGATGATGTTGTCATACTTGACAAACTCAGAGCATTTACAGTCACACACACAAAGCAGGTGTTCTGGACGGGATCAAAGGGATACCTCAGACATGGCGGCCTCTTTGGCGTTGAACACACCTCCGACACAGAAAATACACTCTTCAACACTCAGTGATAGACAGGGACAAAAATAAACTGTATGCATATGTGTCAATTCCACTGCTGTGATTCACACCTCCAAGATATTTTTAGAACTAATTCAAAATGTGCTATTATGAATAGTGAGTCAGTGACTGACTCTAACTTAGTAAATGCTGAGCAGTTTCCTGTTTAAGCAGGTCTGAGGCAGACTGGTCACATGGTGGCTTGGTGACGTACAACATGCACGTTAGTACCGAAGTACATGTCAAACTACTTCCTTAACGTAAATGACCGCCATAACCACAACACCAGGGGGAGCTCCACTAACCACCTTAAACCCAGATTCCGAACTAACAAAGGTCTTAACTCATTCTCTGTCTATGCCACATCAATGTGGAATGCGCTTCCAACAGGTATAAAAGAAAGGGCATCTCTATCCTCCTTCAAAACCGCAATAAAAGTTCACCTCCAGGCAGCTACAACCCTAAACTAACACCCTCCCCGGATTGCTAATAATCAAATGTAAACAATCAAATGCAGATACTTTTTCTTATGCCTTCTGATCTCTCTCTCTCTCTCCCTCTCTCTCTCTCTCTCTCTCTCTCTCTCTCTCTCTCTCTCTCTCTCTCTCTCTCTCTGTCCACTACTTGCTGTCCATATCCTACGCCCCCCTCCCCCCTCCACACCCCTGATTGTAAATAATGTAAATAATTCAATGTGATTATCTTGTGTGATGACTGTATTATGATGATAGTATATATCTGTATCTGAATCAATTTAAGTGGACCCCGAATTAAACAAGTTGAAAAACTTATTTGGGTGTTACCATTTAGTGGTCAATTGTACGGAATATGTACTTCACTGTGCAACCTACTAATAAAAGTCTCAATCAATCAATCAATCAATCAATCAAAGTCATACAGGTAACTACTGATATACCTTCGTGTCTGAGAAAAAAATGTGTGTGTGTGTGTGTGTGTGTGTGTGTGTGTGTGTGTGTGTGTGTGTGTGTGTGTGTGTGTGTGTGTGTGTGTGTGTGTGTGTGTGTGTGTGTGTGTGTGTGTGTGTGTGTGTGTGTGTGTGTGTGTAGTTGACACCTACGCTTTGCAAGCCATAAGTTCAATTTTTGGTTATTTTGCAGGGATTCTCAAATTGTGGTACGGGTACCACTAGTGGTACGTGGGCTCCATCTTGTGGTACGCCAAGGAATCAAACACATTGTTACTGTTCAAACCGTGTGTAGTATTACAGTGGCCAAAAATATTAAAAATACTTGTTAAATAAAACCTCTGTCTTGTTTTAATAAATACCTAGGCCTATTGCACTACTGTATTTTAGTGTTGCTCAATATGGTGGCACTTGGAAAGCCAAGTTCTTTCTGTGGTGGTACTTGGTGAAAAAAGTTTGAGAGCCAATTATGTATTGAATTAATGTATTCACGCCCTGTTGTGACAGTGCTGCTGGACTAGTGATTACTCCAACAGTCTTTTCCCTGAAGTGCTAAACTGGGTATATGTTAAGTTGTGTTGTTTAATTGTTGGTATATGTTGGTTCCTTCCTGTTGTCCATGTTTCTTGGGTGACTTCTGTCAGGGTTTTGAATTTCAGTTTATGTGCTTTTTCTTTTGAGTTTTCCTGCTATTTCACCTTTTCCTGAATTGTGACTTAGAAAGCCTGAATTAAAATCATTTTCAGTAGTAATTATTTTACCATTTAGAGTCACAGGTGAGGTGTGTTGGAGCCTAAGCAAGGTGGTTTAGAGAAAGAGGTGGGGTACAGCCGGGACTGGTCGACAGTTAGTCACAGGGCACGTACAAACAACCATTCACACTGTCACTGCGTAAGGACTGAACCCACGCTACCTGCATAAAAGGTTGGCATGTGAACTGTCCATTCATCCATCCATTTTATTTTGCTTATCCAGATCTAGGTTGCAGGGCAGTAGTCTCAGTAGGGAAGCTCAGACTTCCTAGTTTTTGACTATTTTTACACTTCCACCGGAGGACACAAAGGTCTACCCTGGAGTCTCTGCCATGCCCAGACTCTGACGACCAAGCTCTCTTGATGAATCCATTTACCCTAAGGAGGAGACTTATTTTGGCCGCATGTATCCGCTTGTATCAGTGTATACCCGAAGCTTGTGACCATAGGTGAGGGTAGGAACATAGATCGACCAGTAAATCAAAAGCTTTGCCTTCTGGTCCAGCTTGCCTTTCATCCAGGTGGTCCAATACAGCGACCAGATCACTGCAGACCCCTGTCGATCTCACACGCAGCCTTCCCTCACTTGTAGACAAGACATCAAGATATTTGAACTTTTCCACTTGGGGCAACACTTCACTCCCAACCTGAAGGATACCATCTCAGATTTGAAGGTCCTGAGTCTCATGCCAGAAACTTCACACTCAGCGAACCACCCCTATAAACATTGAAGTTCACAACTTGATTGTTATGGGTCACACTCCTGCTGCTTCTCTTCCTGCTGTGTGTCCTGACAAGCGCACCACGGGCCACGCCCACAGACGCACTCTCTCCGCTGCTGGCGCACCTCCTCGCGCCTGCAACCAATCCGTAATCTACACACCTGCCCGTGATGAGCGATCTGCCTTCAAGAGCCAATGCAACCTGAGATCCGACGCCAGAACGTAGCTTCTCGTACCCAGTACAGTAAGCCCACACGTCTCTCGCTCACCCACTTGTGCATTCTCTCTCCCAGTGATTCCTCCCCGTCGTGCTCATCGTCTCTTGTGTTGTGTCTTCTCCAGCTCCCCGTCATCCTTCCCCGTCGTCAAGCTGTGTGTCTTGTCACCTTGGACCTTCCCTTGGATTCCCCCTTGCCTTCCTGGATTTCGACCTCACGCCTGCCCACTGACTACGACGCCGCGCTCCTGCCCTCGACTATCCGCCTGTCCTCCAACACTCGAGCCTGCCTTGCCCTTATTTGGACTTCCACCTGGATCAACACGCACCCTCAACACCCTCTGACAACCACGCTCAGATAAGTCTCACATTTAGTCACACTACATCTCTTTGGTTTAATTACACATCTCACTTACATACCAAGCTGTCAATAAACACGCTGACAGCTAAACGACGTCATCGTTTCTCTGTCGTCTACTTCTCCAAGTATAACGTCACATTGATGATCAGCTGCAAATATCAGAGACAGGTTCCTCAGGCCGCCAAACTGGACACCCTCACCGTCGCCTTCACCTTAGCTGTAGCTAGAAATTCTGTCCATGAAAATAATGAACAGAACCAGTGACAAAGGGCAACCTTTGCTGAGGCCAGTGTTCACAGAGAACAGACTCAACTTACTGCTGGCAATGACAACCAGTTGTAGTGTGAAGTAAACCGCATACTCCCTCTGCCTTAAAGTGGTTGTCTAATGCAAAACCCATGTTTCTTAGTTGCTGGCGCCTGTTTTTGTGTATTTGTGATCTTCATAGGTGGAGATGATAGCTTTCCAATCAGATAAACAAAACTTTTAAAAAATACTGAACATTTATTTTTGAAACTGAAACAATACAAAAAGAATGCCATTGTAGGTAAATAATACTGACAAGGACACTCATGAATGTGTTAGCATATTCGCAAATGCTAAAGTTGCTAGCTTGATTACATTACAACAGCACGCACAAATATGGATGACAACACTCCTACAGACATCATACATGGGGCGGTTTAGTAATTAAGAATTGTTTTAGTTATATTGTAAAACTTACAAACATTGTTTGGAGTGATGAATGAAAAAAACAAATACTATGAACAACTAGATGATGGATCCGCAATTCTACTTTCGGTTGAAAGCTCTTAACAGCATGGCACCTGCAGTGCGCAAACTCGTCCAAAAGATGGTGCCATAGCAAGGCCTGGGCAGATAACAAATTTTGCTTGTAGATATATTAACATTCAAATTATTGCCGATAAACAATATTGTTGTCAACATTATTTTGACACCAAATTAACCACTGATTTATTGGTAGCACATAATAATAATGCAAGTATACACTTTTAATTGCATTAAATATTTATCATGTACATTGTAATCACAATGTAAACTTTTAAAAGTTAAATTCAACAAACTAATAATAAAAAGGAAATATACTCTGTCTGTTAGCAAAATGTTCCACTTGAAGAAAAATCACAACCAAAAGCAATAAAATAGGTTATGTCTCTTTTAAGGACGTGCTGGGGGACGCTCACATATACTCAACTAAAACAAGCAATGATATACTGTAGCTAAATAAAGTTATTTTGACCAAAATTATCACAGTTACCCTTATTATCATGGTATTGTTGAATGTGTTCAAAAATTAATTCTATACAAACTAAAATATTTTAACCAAGTTGGGACGAGTGGTAGAAAATGGATGGATAGATTTTATTTATTTTTCATAACTAAAACTAAAGACACACAATATACTTTCTTGGCAGAGGAAACATCACATATTGTTATAGCTTTGTAAGAGCCATAATCTTTGTATTTATGTGTTTAAATACATTTATCTTCCATCTGAATGTGTGAACGTTTTTGAATATTTAATAATAAATACAAATTAGGTTTCAGCAAGCTAAAACACATCCTACCAGATGTTTATCAAAGTGCAGTTATCAATCACGGTTTTTCGATCACTTTATTTTAATACGGTAATACTAATGAGTTTTACAGCGGTTATCATTATTGCCGTTTATGTGCAGGTTGTACAAACGTCCGCAGTTGCTGCAAAGAGAGGCCGCTCTGCGTTTTGCGGTCCGCATGCATATGGCGGTTACCGACACTGGAAAAGGAATCGACTTTATTTATTTATCGTTCGGTTAATTGACTTATCGAATATCTGCCCAGGCCTAGCCATAGCACAAACATTAACACACCTTTTTCAGTGTCTTTGCTTGTTTTTATTTTAACTGTTTGCATTATGGCCGTCAGCGAAGAAAAATCCATGAATTAGCGGCACCGTATTATTAGCCAAAGGGTTTAAAGCGTAGGAAAAAAGTAGTGGCTGATAGTCCGGAATTTACGGTACATCTAAAACACTTCATTTTAAAAGTTGTTGTAAATGTGCTATATAAATAAAGTTGACTTGACTTGACTTGACTTGACTTGACTTGACTTGACTTGACTTGACTTCCTTGTAGTCTATTTTACATGTAATGGTGAAAATGCTCCTAACATTTAGTTTTATAGACCATCTTCAAGCCACTTTCTGACTGTCTCTTCAAAATGTTTTTTTGGCAGTCTTATCTAAGTGCCAAAGCCCTCCTTCAGGCCTTGGCTCCTGCAACTGCATCTCCACCCCGTCAGCCATATTGCAGTTTTTTAGCCAGACACTTCCGTATCGAGTCTACTGACAAATATAAGTAGGAACTATATGCTACATTTTATTAGAAATGGCAACAGCGGATGATATAAACATGCATGTGCATGTACGAGCCGGCTTGCCCTGCAAGAGGATAGAGAAAATTTGAAGCAACTTCAGAACCAAAGAGATATAGACATCTCAAATTGTATTTTATTATTTATTTCAGTCCGTAAAGCTTTAAGTATACAGGTTACTTGTTAACACCCGTCTACCTGTTTGAGATGATTTTGACATCCATACAGGAATATAGTATTGCAGGTAGCTAGTCTATCACATCTTAATATAGGTTGGTTATCCTTAGCTTACAATGCTACATCGCTAACATATTATTACATTTGTTCATCTACTGTTACTGTACTTACCGTTTCATTGTATCCACCATCGCCATAAATTGAAGGAACTGGCTCCACGATGAAAGTTAGTTTCGGGTAAATTATTCAGTATATTGTCCTCCAACCAAGGCGGGGATATTTTAGCCTGTCTCTGTGCTTCAAGTCCAGCCGCAGTTCTCGCTCATGGGCCCCGCTTCAGATACTCTGAGTTGGTACTTTGTCACAAAACGCAAAAGTTAACCAGAGACTTTGTTTGTGTGGTGACCTGTTCAAGTTAATACAACCAATAACCGAGCATTTTCAGTCATTGGGTCGCACTGTGGACATTTTTATGTTTGAACTAAAACAGCCGCAAGGGAAAATAAAAATGGTGAACCCGCACTGAGGTCTGAAGGTAAACTTGTATCCTTAAAAGAGATATCTGCTGAAAATGCTTTGTGACAATATTCTCAAATTCCAAACGGCTCGTCTGGAACAAGCTGCAATTGTTTTATAAATATCTTGGCCATGTCTCTATGGTTTGAATTCAAATTTTCGTGATTTATGTGGATCCCAAATATACAAAAAAAAGTGTCAACAGGGACGAAAAGGTATTTTTGCATAATATGACCCCATTTAGCAGTTTTATGGGTAATACAATAAGGCAGGTAAGTTGTGTACGTTTTAGGGGTCTTCAATTCTTGTGAATGAATCAAGCAGGGAAAGTAAAGAGGCTAAATGCTGTGAGGCCAAATTTATGTATGCCACTCATTAGAGCCCTTGGATTAAAAAAAAAAGAAAAAGCAGAGTGGTCCTTGCACGCCCTGAGTGATGAGAGCAGGTTTTAACAGGCTACAGGTGTTCTTGAGATGGGCGGTTGGGGCCTTTGATGTAAAAGCCAACTGGGACCATGGCCCATCTTTGACCAGGAGCCAGCTCAGACACATTCACTTTCAATTAACACTCTCGTTTCACTCCTGAATCTTGCTTGTTTGCTTTCTGCCACTCTTGCTCCATTGTACAGACGGTGCAACCCCAATGCTATCAATCAAAGAGACTTTACGGGTACTTTTACGTGCAGAAGTGACTCAAGTTCAGCATCCAAAGATCTGTGAGTCTTCAGCCCGACGCCCTTTTCATTCTACGTCATATGATTCAATCATGTAGCTCCTCATCCTGTCTTTGGCAAAGCAGTACAAACATGCAAAGTCGTACCTGCTCCAACTTTTTAGAGTGGAAGAGCTTTTTTCTTACTTGTTGTATACACACATACAGTTACTGCACGTACAGTATGTACAATACTCACACATCTCATTAAAGTTATGTACAGTACAATAGTCACACATCTCATTAAAGTGAGTGCAAAAGAGAAATAAATGGTTTAGATGGTAAGCTCCCTGGAGGCAGCCACATCTGGCTCCTGTTAGCCACAAGCGTATGAAAATCAAATGAGGTTTAGTCGTACACACAAACACGTACACACTGAGCCACACACACTGGGAGGTAGAGGACTCCTGCATGGTGGTCACCCCCCTGGTCCTTGGAGCTGTTGTGCCAATCTAGCAGACATGGAGGGTCACAGAGACTAGCTGGCACAAACAATAACAAATCATATATAGTCTTTACCCAAATATTAAAGCTTTAAAACGGTCTCAGAGGCAACCTCAGACAATGTCTGAGGGAACTTGCGGTGGGGGTGTAAAAAGGTAACAACAACTTTTAATTTAAAATGCGATACGTTGCAACATGGAGCTTTTCCTTTTCCTTGGTCAAGTGAGCTCTTGTCGGTTTAGTGTAGAACAGGGCTATTCAACTGGCGGCCGGGGGGCCAGATCCGGCTCGGAAATAACACTAAATTCAAAACTTGGTTGACGAACATTTTAGCAGCAATTTCTTAAAAATGTGCTCCTGTTGTATAGAGCAGTGTTTGTCAACCACTGTACCACGGCACACTAGAAATACAGTCTGGTCTGCCGTGGGAGATTATGTCATTTCACCGAGCTGGGTTAAAAGTATTTTTTGCAAACTAGTAGTTATAATACGCAAACAATGTGCCGTTGTTGAGTGTCGGTGCTGTCTAAAACTCGGCAGAGTAACCGTGTAATACTCTTCCATATCAGTAGGTGGCAGCAGTTAGCTAATTGCTTTGTAGATGTCGAGCGGGAACAATGACAATGGTTTGTCGTGATCCCAATATGCAGATAACAGCGGGAGGCAGCATGCAGGTAAAGCAAAAAAAACCAAAAGGCGAGTGCTGCTAAGAAAAGGCATTTAAGCTTAGGGAAGGCTATGCAAAACGAAACTAAAAACTGAACTGGCTGCAAAGTAAACAAAAACAGAATGCTGGACGACAGCAAAGACTTGCCGCGTGTGGAGCAGAGACGGCGTCCACAAAATCCATCCGAACATGACATGATAATCAACAATGTCCCCACAAAGGAGGATAGCGTCCGCGCAACTTAAATATTCTTGATTGCTAAAAAAAAGCTGGTGCGGGAAATAGCGCTCAAAGGAGGACATGAAACTGCTACAGGAAAATACCAACAAAACATGAAAAGCCACCAAAATAGGAGCGCAAGACAAGAACTAAAACACGACACACAGGAAAACACCAAAAAACTCAAAATAAGTCATGGCGTGATGTGACAGGTCGTGACAGTACACCTACTTTGAGACAAGAGCTATAGTTATGCATGGTTGGTTATGGTTTGAATTCATATCCAACAATTGCGAGAACGACTTTTTACTGTCAATATCGACTGCTGAGTTTCATTTTTTAATGTTTTATGCTGGTAGTGTGTCTCCGGATTTTTTCAATAAAAAAATTGTGCCTTGGCTCAAAAAAGATTGAAAAACACTGGTATAGAGGAACTTGGACCATTGTAAACACATTGGCAGATCCTTGCATTGACTTTTAACTTTGCTAGCAAACACTCGGTTCCAAACGTGTGATATATTATAACTGAGGTGTTCCTCATGGCACTCCTTTAAGTCCTCTCCTTTTTGACAGTCACATTTGATTTCGTAACGGTAATTCAACTCAACTCAACTCAACTCATGGTGTTGCTGTATCTTGAGTTATGATCCGTTACGTTTTGTTCTGTTAGTTTGACTACCTCAGTTCTGTTTTCAGCACCCCTGGGTTTCTGTTTTGGTTTCATGGCTGCTGATTAGTTTCACCTGCCTCTGATTAGTGTTTGAGACGCTCACCTGCTCCCGGGCACTAACCAAAGAACTACTTATTCCCGCTGTTCACCACACTCAGTCTGGCTTCCTTGTTTGCACTATGCAACAGTTAACGACGTCTATTTTCATTCCTACGCCTGTTTGTATGCTAAGCTTTCGCGCTAGCCTTTTCCTTAGCTTTGCCTCCCGTGCTATCGGCTTGTTTTGTTTTTCTGCATTTCCTGCATGATTTATGCAAATAAATCCTTGTCTCACCTGCACCATGCCTCTGGAGTTTCCGTCTGCATCCTTGGAGAACGATCCACGCATCACCATGCGACCACGTCGTTACATCTTGTTTACTTCAGATGCAGTCTGTAGTCATTTATTCAATGTCTTTAGCTATACTAGTAGTGTTTTTTATGGTTCCACTTTAGGTCCTCCCTTTTTAATTATTTGGGTTATTCAACTGGTGGCCTGCGAGTTCAGTTTTTAAAAAAAAATTTGAGACTCGCATGTTTGCAGCAGATTCTTTGACCATCTTTATTGCAGGAGGTCCTTAAAATAGGCTAACATAGCGCTTCTGTATTTTTGACGAAATAATTAGACCAAAATCAAATGTCTACTGTAGAGGGCGCTGTTTTTTTTAATTTTACAAAATAGGACTAGTAATAAGAAGTCCAGCCCCCCAGTCTTTAGATTTCTGGAAATGCGGCCACTAAAAAATGTGGTTAAATATCCCTGGTGTAGAAAGATGAGTTAACTCGCAGACAACTTTTACGTTACAGAAGTCCAAACAAATGTGTGTGCACTTTATGACACATGGTGCTACAATGTTCTCCTTCAAATTGTGAGTCATTTTCCTCTAGTGACAGTGAAATCACTGACTCCTGGAGTATTTACTAATAACTGTGTACTAATGACTTATTACCATTGACTTCAGTCCAAAACGTATAAAAAAAATAGACATATTTTATACACTTTAAACACTAATGTTTTTAGATTCTTCAATTTCCTGGGGAGTTGTGTTCTTCTGTTTTTGATGTCAGTGAGGTCGAAGCTGGCTCATCTTGAGCGCTACTGCGTGGCCAGCAGGCATGTCTGAAAGAAGCCCTGCGAATATCCCACTAGTCTTCAATTTCCTGAAATGTTAAATCTTGGAGAAAGCATCTGTCTTAATTCCAGCCTGGGTGGGATAGGCAGAACTTGAATAACTTCTTCTTTTGTTCATAATAGTGCAGCATTATCTTAGAATACTTGACTATTCAAATATTCAATTTAAGGTGCAGCTATTGATTATTTTAGTAAGCAGGTAATCGATGGATTAATTTATTTGATTGATCGAGTAATGAAAAAAAACATACTTTCTAGCCTCAATACATATTTTGGGGAAAATAGTTTACATGACCAAGATTTTTTTCTGATGACCTTTATTCTGTTTTCTTACAAATAGATAGATAGATAGATAGATAGATAGATAGATAGATAGATAGATAGATAGATAGATAGATAGATAGATAGATAGATAGATAGATAGATAGATAGATAGATAGATAGATAGATAGATAGATAGATAGATAGATAGATAGATAGATAGATAGATAGATAGATAGATAGTACTTTATTGATTCCTTCAGGGGAGTTCCCTCAGGAAAATTTAAATTCCAGCAGCAGTGTACAGAATTAAAATCAAATTTAAAAAGTAAAAAGTAATTAATGGGGTTATTAATAGAAATAAAATAGAAATTATAACAATAAGAATAAAAATAAAAAGCAACAATTGTGCATAACTAATGTGCATAAGATTGAAATTGCACTTTTACCATTGGAGAATCACAATAAAAAAAATTGCAAGAAAAAACATGTCGAGCCTAAAAACCAGGTAATAGTTCATGAAGAACTTATGTAAGAAAAATGACTTTGGTATGATTATAAAAAGTATGATAAACTTAGGGACATTGTGTTAAACAATTTAACACATACATATTTGAAAAACTCGTTAGGATTAACATACAAAGTGTAGATGCTAATATGTCCTCACATGCCCCATGTGTTTATCTAAAACCTGTTGGGCAAATGTAGCATTGCAAGGAAAGTGTGCTCGCTGCTGCACCAGCGGCTTGGACTTTTAGCCTAGTGGCGAGCACACTTACCTCTTAAACTGGCAATGTAGGCTCGGAGTGGTGGCGGTATGGGAAGCTCAAAACACAACACAGAGCCACTACACAAATCAAACATATAACATGGCGTTATTTGTCAAAATAGACTTTTGCCTTGTTTCTGCTTATTTGCTGCTCCTAATATGCAGGATGCTTTCTGGCAATGTGCAACATCAACAATGTATTACCCGAGTGAAATACCACCTATGTTTGACAGTGCAAACATTTTTTTTGCAGTTTGAAATGACTGCAAAACCTCTCTCCTGTCTTTTTTAAAGGGGAATTGCACTTTTTTTGGAATGTCGCCTATCATTCACAATCATTATGAGAGAAAAGAACACACATCTTTTTTTTTTTTAAGATTTTAAAGATGATAAAAAACGCTTGCAAGATGCGGCTAATGGGAGTCACTGTTGTCTAAAACAACTTCAAAACCCTCCATCAACGTTTTACTGTAAGTCTGTATATACCGTTTTTTTTCGGACCATAGGGCACACTGGATTATAAAGCACACTGTCGATGAGCGGGTCTATTAAGGTCTATTTTCATACAAAAGGCGCACCGCATTATAAGGCGCAATAAAGGGGTTATATTATGATATTTTCCTCAATTTAAAACACTTCCTTGTGGTCCACATAACATGAAATGGTGGTTCTTTGGTGAAAGTGTTGCATAGATTATGTTTTACAGACCATTTTCAAGTAGCTTTCTGAGTGTCTCTTCAAGATGCGCCGTTTTTTGGGCGGTCTTACCTACAGTACGTGGCTCACCTTCGACAGCATCTTCTCCCCCTTATCTTTGTTGTAGCGGTGTAGCGTGCAAGGACAGGAGTGGAAGAAGTGTCAAAAGATGGAGCTAACTGTTTAAATGACATTCAGACTTTACTTAAATCCATAACGGAGGAAAACCTAACATAACAATAATGCAACATAAACGCCGGAAATGTGTCCCGTGAAAAACGGTCCTACCGGAACACTCTAATAACTAAAGTTCCTTGGGTGAATTATGTAAACCCACTACAGTTTTTAGCGCTTTGATAGCTAGTCTACTGACAGATACAGTATAGACTTAGGCTTAGACTTAGACAAACTAAGTCTAAGTATAAGTAAGAACTGTACGCTACTTGATATTAGAAATGGCAACAGCGGAAGATGAATGCCACATAAGAAGGCAGACAAAAAGAAGAAGCTTATGACTATGGTGTCAGCACAAACTACAATGGCGGACCCGCGCGCATTTTAAGGACTTACGCAGATCCCAAATACAAATCAGCATGTACCAGAAGGTAAGAAAAGTTGGTTTTGCATGATATTGCGAAACAAAACGCCAGGTAATATGTCTGTTGGTAGGTGCCATTTTACGGTCCTTACACACGCACCATAATAATACTCGTATGTCTAATGCGCCGATAATCCATCAAGCGGTGCGGCTTCATAGCTTACCGAAGTCGTACTAAAAACATTTTGACAGATTTTTGAGCACCGTGTGTAATGTTCTATATTCTCAATGGAACATTTAAAGTTTTGGTGTTGTTTACTGCCATCATATTGCAGTCTATATGTATCTCGTATGTATGACTGCCATCTGCTGGTCACATTTATCATTACACCATCTACCAAATAAAATTGCTTCGAGGTTGGTAAGCACAACCAGAATTATGCCGTATATTAGGCACACCGGGTTATAAGGCGCACTGTTGATTTTTGAGAAAATGAAAGGATTTTAAGTGCGCTTTATAGTCCGAAAAATATGGTAATGTAATAACAGACACGATCATAACAATATGTAATATGTTCAATATTCACTGTATTTTGGTCATTTTATGCACAGCCGGAACTAATTATTCCACAGCAGCACTTCCGACTTCCTGCAACAAATATGTTCCTACTCCCGGAATCAAATGCAACTGTGTTTTCTAATCATGGCAGACTTGGTAACAGACAACAAAGACGACAATTTTTGGACAAATGAGGATTTACAACCTAATATTTTTTTAAACTAAATATATGGAGGATGAACTGCTGCTTAAAGAAGCGAGCACGAAGAAGAGGGTGAGACGTTTATCACACTGCCGGCCGGCTCCGTCACATCTGTGTGCTGTTACATAACAACTGGTACCTTCAACAAATCCGTTTCCTGTTCCGGGTCATGTGACCGGATGGATAACCAATACATGACAACGTTGGAACAGACGGAAGCCGAGAGAGTGCGACATGGTCAGGCTGCAAATCTGGAACTTTGAGTCAAGCTATGCTGAATTAGTGGAGTGCCCAAATCAACTAGAAACGTCCCCAGCCAGCCTGACAAAACGGACAACTGTCCATCGAGTGAGTCAGTATATTATTGATCATGATACATGCAACACATCACCCTACACTAAAGTACATATGCCGTTGAGCTAGCTGTGTACAAAAAAAACATGAAATGTGGGCTAATACTTTACAGATACTGTAATATGATTGTTCATGTTTTCCAGTCAATACAGATTGGTGTTGTGCATTACAAACTCAAACGTGTTTCGTGCTGACGTAGAAGCTAGCTTATCTCTTTCCGGAGTTAGCTTCTACGGCTAATACCGTAGCATTACTACGCTAGAAAAATAGTTCCTCAGTGTTCACTCTTACAATAACAATGTTGCTACAGCTTGGTTATTATACAGTTTACGGAACGTAAATGAAATATTGCTGATGGTTTTTGAATGCATTTTTTAAAGTGATTTAATGGTATAAATGATTGCTCCCATTAGCTGAACTGCTAGCCTCCTAAGAATGAGCCGATTTTTATATGATAGAAAGCGAACAAAAAAATAAAAAACATGTGTCTTCTTGTCTCTCATAATGATTGTGAACAATTGGCAGAATTCCCAAAAAAAGAGCAGTTCCCCTATTCATCATCATCATCATCATCATCATCATCAGCCGTTGTCAGTCCACTGCTGGACGATAGCCTCAGCATGTTTCTGCCATAGTGAACGATCTCTAGCTGCTCCCTGCCACTGCACTGTTCCCCAATATTTGTCTATTTCATCTCGTCATCTCACTCTTTGTCTTCCTCTATTTCTGCTCCCATCCATGGGTCTCCATGATGTCATTAGGGAAGTCCATCTATTATGTGTTCTACTGATATGTCCAGCCCACTTCCACTTACTGAATTTGATAGTTCTCATAATGTCTTGGACTTGCGTTTGTTTCCTCACCCATTCATTTGTTTTTCTGTCTTTATATGTGATTCCGAGCATATTTCTTTCCATGTTGTGTTGTGCTGCTGTTATTTTATTTTCCATTTTATTTGACAATGCCCAGGTTTCAGCTCCATATGTCATGGTTGGTAACACGCATTGAATAAAGACCTTTCTTTTTTTTCTTTTCTTTTTTTTTTTTCTTTTTCTTTTCTTTTATTTATTTTTTTTATTTTTTTTAGGCTTAACGGTATTTCTCCTCTCATGATGTTGCTCAGTTTTCCATATTGGCACCAGCCCAATCTGATTCTCCTCCCTATCTCCTGTTCTTGACTCTTTTCTTTCAGGCTAAATCTCTGCCCCAGATAGATATATTCATTAACTTCATCAATTTCATTTCCATTAACAGTCACAGGTCCATGAGGTACCATGGAATTTGCCATAACTTTTGTTTTCTTCATATTCATTTTCAATCCACAACATTTGCTGGCATTTGCAAGGTCTTTAAGCATATCTTCCACTTCACTGATTTGCTCTCCCAAGACAACAATGTCATCTGCAAATCTCAGATGATTAAATTTGTCTCCGTTGATATCAACTCCTTTATCCTCCCACTCCAGAGAGCGAAATATGCCTTCCAAACAAGCTGTAAACAGTTTAGGCGAAATTGTATCGCCTTGTCGGACACCCTTCTTTATGTGGATTTTCTCGCTTGGTTTGTGCATCGTAACTGTGGTAGTGCAGTTTGTGTAGATGTCCTTGAGTAAGTTAATGTACTTATGACGAATTCCTTGATCTTGCAGAGCTTTTAGAACCGACTGTGTCTCCACCGAATCAAATGCTTTTTCATGGTCTATGAAGGCCATACAAAGTGGTTTGTTGTATTCTTGGCATTTTTCTTTGATCTGATTCAATGTATGAATATGGTCCATGGTAGAAAAAACACTCCTAAACCCTGCTTGTTCTCTGGGTTGGTTGCTATTAAGTGTATTTTCCATTCGATTTGTCAGGATTCTTGTAAACAACTTGTATATGTTTGAAAGAAGGCTAATAGGTCTGTAGTTCTTGAGGTCCCTCTTGTCCCCTTTCTTGAAAATGATGATCATGTTAGCTTCTTTCCACTTCTCTGGCACTTTCCCCTGATGTAAGCAAGCTGTGTATAGCTTCGCCAGCTCCTTAGCAATGACATCCTCCCCCTCTTTAATTGTGTCAATTAAAATATTATCTGGTCCTGGTGCTTTCCCTCGTTTCATGTTTTTGACTGCATGCTGCACCTCCCAATATGTGATGTCTGGAATTTCTTCTGAGTCTATGGATAATTGGAGGTCTACTGACTGACTGCTTTGATAGAGTTCTTCATAAAATTCTTCAATCCTCATCAAAATCATGTCTTGATCTGTGATTTCTGTCCCCTTTTTATCAAGTAATGTTGTTATTTTTTGCTTTCCACTTGCAAGTTTCTGCCTTGTTTTCTTCAAACTTTTATTGTTTTCTATTGTCTCTTGAATTTTAAGGGTGTTGTATTTTCTTATGTCTTGTCTGAGTTTCTTTTCTGAACTGCTAGCCTCCTAAGAATGAGCCGATTTTTATATGATAGAAAGCGAACAAAAAAATAAAAAACATGTGTCTTCTTGTCTCTCATAATGATTGTGAACAATTGGCAGAATTCCCAAAAAAAGTGCAGTTCCCCTATTAGCTTTTTGCTATCTTTCAAGTTTGACGTTCTTTTTCTTTGGGCCATCTCTCTGGAGACTTCACTGTCCCTGCCACACACACACATACTGGCCACACCACCGGTTGCACTATATAAATAATCAGGGGTTCTCACGTGCGCTCTATTGGAGCAGTCTTGCAGAAAAAAGTATATTTCAACTGTCAACTTTGCAGGCGAATCCTCAGAAATTGAAGCCCCGCCCACTCTCCATTGGAGAGAGACGTGTTGAATACCTGTGGCACCTCACGTACAGAAGGTGTGTTGGGAGGATGTTCCAATACAGGAAACGTGGGCCCCATCAGGACATGCCGCTGTCGGACACAGCCACCATGCTTTAGGTGGGTCAAAGCTCGCTACCAGCCCCAGTGATACACGCTGTAAAATTGACACAACGCCGCCTCTGCCCAGAAGTGTAGCTTGACCAGTTTGCTCAGACAGAAGGCCTCCCTCACTGCTCCCCTCTTGCAACAGTAAAAAATCTTTTGACAACTTTTGCTTCTTCTAGCTAGTTGAGTTTGATTGTATTCTTGGCGCTATCCGATTACCTCACTAAACCATCCGATCTTTACTGTCTTTATTTGTTTATCTGAGTGGTTTAGCCTTTGGTGGAAATGGTGGCAAATGAGATCTGTTGTGTTCTCTTCAATGAAAGACTATTCCTTTTTGTAAAATAAAAACTGCTCTTGCTCACACTGCAAAAACTAAAATCTAAGTAAGATTAAATATCTCAAATAAGGGTGATATTTGCTTATTTTCCGATAATTCTTCTCACTAAGCAGATTTTATGTTATAGTGTTTTGCTTGTTTTAAGGGTTTTGGTCCTAAATTATCTCAGTAAGATATTACAGCTTATTGCTGAGATTTTATGACCTATATTGAGTAAAACATGCTTGAAACTAGAATATCAACTGTTGCAAAGCTGTGTCATCAACACTCACAAGTATAAAACTACTTTTTTATAGTAATAATTTCTTACTTCAAGCATGAAAAAACAAATCATGATGCCGAGCGCATATCATTATGTCAAGATAATGGCACTAGCATTTAATTAATTTAAGAATATTTTTCAACATATTGAGCGAAAAGTTACCCTTTCTTTTTTTCTACCAAGAAAAGTGCACTTGTTATTAGTGAGAATATACTTATTTTAAGGTATTTTTGGGTTCATGAGGTTAGCTAATTTTGCTTGTTTCGGAAAGTCTTGACCAGCCGAATGTTCTTGTTCTACTGGCAGATAATTTTGCTTAGTTCAAATAAAATACCCCTAATTTTTGTATTTTTTTTTCTTGTTTTTGAACACTGACTTTTTGCAGTGCAAAAACAGCATATTTGACACCGTACTTTAACTATTGTTGTGTTGTGGCCAGTTGAAACGCTCCAACAAAGTCTGGCATGTCCTTGGCAGCAGGCAGGCTCCTTTCCTGGACTGTCAGAGTGAAATGTTGCCCATATGTTGGCTTTCTGACTTTCTTTGACTGTGATAGACGGTCCTCTTTGGAAATCTGACTAACATACCCTACAAAGAAGTGGATGAAGGTGTGCATGACACATCACCCATTGGTTTATGGCTTTGGAACTCTCAAGCTCTTAGTGGACTCAACAGCCGAAGATTTTCCTGGTTTTGAGTCCACAGATTTCTGTCTTCTTGGTTGACAGTGACTGGCTGTTGGCAGTGATTGGGAGTCAACAGTGGGACCAGATTACTTTTCCCCAGAAAAAAAGTTGTAAAAGGGAAATTATATCTTAAAATTCAGTTGATAAATAATATCAGGGTGAGGCAAAGTAATGCATGGTGTCAATGCCAATATCAACACAGACAATCCTCTGATGTTATACCATGTGCTTCTAATTGAACTCCAAAGTCCTCTATGGTGGTCTTTTCTTCCACATTGGACATCCAGACTTAACTGCACAGAGCTGCCAATAGTTGGTGTTTGGTCCATGAAGTCATATTCTGCGCTGGTCATAGATCCTCTATATGACAGGACTGTTCTGAAGTGTTTAAAAACCTACTGCAAAGAACTACACTAGTCATTGATTTTCTAAAGGACAAACGTTTTCTGCTGATTTGAAGAATCTGCTGCAAAAATGTTAGTGTGTACTTTGTGAACTGCGTTCGTGGGCCAGTCAGATGTTGTTCACTTGGCATGTAGGCAGCTGGTTGAATAACCCTGTTCTGGTACATAAAAAAGCACATGATTCTCTTCGTCTCGCCTCTGGCTTCTGTAGTGTCCTCTTTGTCTTAGTGTCCGCTCTTTTTGGAAATATTGATGCTACAAATGCGTAATATCAGCCTGTAATTCATTTTTTAAACTCATAATCATACAGCATGATAGTTACAGTATCTATGTGTTGCTGGTAATATTTCTTCTTGGAAGCCATTTCCCTGTGTGATCACATAAGTCCGCAGCCTGTTGTTGGCACATCTGCTGATGGTGCTGAGCTAGCGAGTGTATGATGGTGTACGCTGGCTATGTTCAAGTTGTATAAATGTTTAATAGTTTAAGAGAAGGCGATTAGGAAAAAAAGAAAAACCGTGACAGAAAATGGCGGGTTGTAGAGTGAGAGAAAGAAAGAAATTTAGCATCATATGCTGAAAATGTCCATTTTATAAATGTCGAGTGCAGCAGCAGCGGGGAATTGCGAATTTCTTTGGAGAATCCATCTGTGTGATGCCGATTCAGTCTGATGGCATCCGATGCAGGAATAGCTGGTATGTAGTCATGGACTTCTATAACCTTTCAATGCTTACTTGGCTAAATTGGGGCGGTTAGCAGAATTGAGTTTTTAGCCCCAACATGTCATTTTTGAAAAATAATGTTTCAATAAAAAAGATGTGTGCAAAATAACACATTTAAAGTAGTTAAAACATTACATTTGCATATGTTCCTGGCACATCACTAGCAGGGATTTTATGCCAAGAATTTTGCTTATAAGCCAATTAAGCACTAACGCTGTAGGACAAGGGTCCCCAAACGCTGGGTGGACGGGTCTGTCCACAATCTGGCCTGAAGGACTTCTCAAGTAAAAAAAAAAAAAAACTTTTATTTTATTTTTAAACCTGTCCCTTTTAGCCACATTTTTATAATTTAAGGTATGCTCGGAACTTAAGGCAAAATAGAAAGTTGAGTGGCAAAGCAGGAATGGGCTAGTAATATGTTTGATGAAAGATTTCATATAAAACGCCCTGTTGTTTATTCATGCCAAACGCACCCCCACCTCCTCCCCCCACACACACCCCCATGGATCGCGGGATCCTATGCTCTATGATCTTTTTATCGGGACCGGCGGCCCTGATGTTCACCAATACTTAAGTAGGGTTGTACGGTATGCCGGTATTAGTATAGTACCGCGATACTAATGAACCATATTCGGTACTATACCGCCTCTAAAAAGTACCGGTCCCTCACCCCTCCACCACTCCGTCATCGTCACGTCGTGGCATTGCTGGTTTACGAGCAGAGTACTTACAAGCAGACACAGTGTGTGGACAGAAAAGGGAGAACGAACGCATTTTGGCTTAAAAACTAAAGATAAATGTGAAGTTATAACACTGAAACGCCCTCAGGAAGAGGTGCTTTAGGACATGGCTAGCTAGCTAGCGGCTAACATCCAGCCGCAGTCAACAGCTATTTAACTACTTCTAAATCACTAATCCTCGCCTCCGTGTCGACAAATAAAATACGTTTCTTACAAGTATCATCCCTGCAGGACGAGGAATAGCTAAACATGCTTCACTACACACCATAGCTCACCGGCATCAAAATGTAAACAAACGCCATTGGTGGATCTACACCTAACATCCACTGTAATGATACCAAGTACAAGACAGATACTACTATGATTACATCGATATTTTTTAGCATCACTAAATCTTTTTTCATTTTTTTAAAATGTATATTATGTTTATAAACTCAGGAAATACTGTATGTCCCTGGACACATGAGGACTCTGAATATGACCAATGTACATACTTGCCAATCCTCCCGAATTTTCCGTGAGACTCCCGAAATTCAGCGCCTCTCCCGAAAACCTCCCGGGACAAATATTCTCCCGAAAATCTCCCGGTTTTCAGCCGGAGCTGGAGGCCACGCCCCCTCCAGCTCCATGCGGACCTGAGTGAGGACAGCCTTTTTTCACGTCCGCTTTCCCAGTATATAAACAGCGTGCCTGCCCAATCACGTTGTTCCATACGAGGCGTCTGGCATACCGCCGATGAGCATGGTGCAGATGGAGAAGATCTTCTCGGCATCCGTGTTGGCGCACACGTTTAAAGCCGACGCTGGTCAGGTTGCTGAGGGTGAAGTAGAGGGCGGCGATGTACGAGCTGCGCACCGACGGGCCGCCCACCGTGTTGTTGACGTAGGGTAGTGGTCCCCAACCACCGGTCCGTGGATCGATTGGCACAAGAAAAAATAATTTTTTTTTTTTATTTTTTTTTTTATTAAATCAACATAAAACCCAAAAAACCTCCCTCCCCCATTTATACTCATTCACACTCATTCGCACAAAAGGGTTGTTTCTTTCTGTTATTAATATTTCTGGTTCCTACATTATATATCAATATAGATCAATACAGTCTGCAGGGATACAGTCCGTAAACACACATGATTGTATTTTTTTATTAACCTTCGTCGGACAAAATTTCAAGCGTTGACCGGTCCGCAGTTACAAAAAGGTTGGGGGACCACTGACGTAGGGCATCTCCAGGCGTTTGCCCAGCTCATGGAGCCATCCTTGGGGAAGAGACGGGAGGACAACAGGGTGACAAGAACTAAATCATCCAGACTAGAGATACATTGTATTATTATGTTTATCTTACCTAAAAATAAATATATTCATTAATTTAAAAAAAAAAATTGTTTTTACTATATTTTGCTAAAAACATCAAAATTAATTGTATTTTTATTTGGAATTTTTCTGACTCCTTATTACATCCAGCCATAGAATTATACATTAAAATAAACATATTTGAAGTAATTAATTTTAAATGATCATAATAATTCATTTCAAATGACCATATTTAATTATTAAAATAATTGCTCATTTATCAACAACTTTAGCATTTTATTCATTAAATTTTGAAGATCTCAGAAGCCAAGTTATGTTATATTCCTTAAGATTTATTTATGCAAGTTTGAACTATCAATTATCTAAACACAGTTTTGTTTGCATATTTTCAGGATGTATATATATATGTATATATATATATATATATATATATATATATGAAAAACTTGACTTGGTGAATTGTAGCTGTAAATATACTCCTCCCCTCTTAACCACGCCCCCAACCACGCCCCGCCCCACCCCCAACCACGCCCCCCACCTCCCGAAATCGGAGGTCTCAAGGTTGGCAAGTATGTCGATACCTAAATTTGTGGTATCATCCAAAACTAATGTATAGTATCCAAACAACAGAAGAATAAGTGATTATTACATTTTAACAGAAGTGTAGACAGAACATGTTAAACGAGAAAGTAATCAGATATTAACAGTAAATGAACAAGTAGATTAATAATTAATTTTCTACCACTTGTCCTTAATAATTTTGACAAAATAATAAAATGGAAAATGACACAATATGTTACTGCATATGTCAGCAGACTAATTAGGAGCCTTTGTTTGTTTTCTTACTACTGACAGACAAGTTGTCTTGTATGTTCACTATTTTATTTAAGTACAAAATTGTTCTTCGATTGCAATAAGAAACGTATTTTTATGTACCCTAAGATTTTTTGTTCAAATAAAGCCAATAATGCCATTTTTTGTGGTACCCTTTATTTCGAAAAATATCGAAAGTATCGGAATACATTTTTGGTATTAGTCTGAAGCTACTGTTTCATTAAGCAACAAAAAATATTTGCACAGTGTAACAGTGACATGATATCTTTTGACAAATCCTACAATTTGTCTTATGCAGGCTGCAATTTGAAAGAGATGCCATCTTTGTAATAGGCTTTTGTGCCCTCACTGTTAGCAAGAGAAACACATGTTTTCACTGATCCAGCTGATATGATGGGGATGAAAGCACACGGCAGAGACATGTCAGCCACCCCCTGTGAACAACATGGCGTGTGTTATAAAACCAATATAAGTGCCTGTTAAACAATGCTACCTACAAGACTCAAATTGTCGAAAAGTAGTTTTTATGGCGCGTTAATGCTGTCCCGATTGGCTGTATTAGTGCAGAGGCATTGAAGCTAAAAGTTTTACGACTTTTAACTGAAGAAAAGAAAGGGGGGAATTGCGACTTATTATCCAATCCGGCTTTCAAAGCAAGGAACTTCACATGGTTTTGTTAGCCTCGGCTGAGAGGGCGAATAAAGAGCAAAGTAAGGGAAGAAGAAGAGCAGAAAATGGGAACCAGATAATGTGAGACGTCAGTAGCGCTTTAGATTTATACTTTTACCTGCTCCCCTGAGAGCCGCCACACATACACCCTCTCTGAGCAGAACAAAAGAGTAGTGAGAGATGTGAAAAAGTATAGGCATGGTGTCAAAGATCAAACGGTACAAGAGGATTAGCAAGGGAGTTCTATAAAGACGAGGGAGAGACGGAGGAGAGAACAGCAACATCAGCTGGGACATATTTAGACCAAGCTTTTGTAGTCTGTAAGGACTCACATGTACATCTGCCCTCCTTATGTTGTACTGTACTCCGATGGGTGGGCTGCCCTTTTCTGACTTTGGCCTCTCATCACGCTGCCTTGTCTGCAGTGTGCACCACTGGTCAGATGCCTGTGTGCTGGAGCACAAATCACTGATTCATGCAGCAGTACCAATGATTACATTGTGTTGATGCCTGTGACTACACACATACATGCACACACACACACACACACGTACACACATCCATTCATAAAACAATCAACCGCTCGGAAAAGAGCTCTTTGCTGCAATGCAAACCTCCCGCCAAGTTATGTGAAATTCGTCCAACTGATAGATGGTACTACAACGTTAAAAAAAAAACAAGTTACCTCCTTTCTTGTGTGCATGATGGTAATCTTAGCCCCCCTGGTCTCATAATGTGGTAGTACACATGAATAGGTTGTATTTATCCAAGCTATCAGCCGGTGGGAAAGTTATCATACCAGCTCCAAATGGAATACAGATACAGCCTGACAGATGTGCTTTGTCTCCCTGAAGACAACCAGCAGCAATCACAGTGTGAAACCACCAACCGACAGGCGCACACGACAGGTCACGCTCGCGGTGTCAGCTGACAGACCGCTGAGGTGTGAACTGTGTTTCTTAGATTGCAGAGACAGATAATTAAAACGAATACATTTTGGTACATTTTTGCTACATCTCTTAATCAGTCCCTCCAGGATTCTGCAATGTCGTGATCACGCCAAGTCACACAAATTCTACCAATCCCCGCGAATTATGCACAGCGTTGCAATTTTGTTCAATGCTTACAACTTCCCTGCACATTTTGGCAAATTTAAAACAGCACTCAAAAGCGCGAGTCAAATCAAAACATGTGTTTGTTTCGGGTGTAGACAAAGCAAGAACAGCAATCTTTATTGATCAAACACACTATCGTCGTCCTCCCACATAGCACAGACCAGCAAAGCCTTCTTGGTAATATAATTTATAACATTTACCAACACACCAACATCCTGACTTCCTGGTTTACACGCATTTATATATTTATGTGCAGCAAAGACGCGATATATTATTTCCTTGTCTTTCATGGACACAGACCTGTTTGTTGACTTTTGTTGGACTGACTGGGTGTGTTATCGCGATAACACCCGATGAAAACCGACATCAAGGATCAAAGCGACTCTTCAGGGTTACATGTACACGCAAAATACATCCAAGGAAAATACACGCCACACACACACACACAGGTACCCCACGTCCCACATCCCACTCTTTCGTCGCTTCATCCCCATGGTTTGATGAATAACGGAGCAGTGTTGCAAATCTCGAGTTGTGTGTCGTCACATGTGTATTTGCTTTTTTTCCTGGTCTCAAACTAAGCCATTGTATCCTGTAGTGAATCATGTTTAGCTATTTCTCATCCTGCAGGGATACTTGTAAGAAACGTACTTTATTTGTCGCCATGGAGGCAAGGATTAGTTATTTAGAAGATACTGCCGACAGAGGATGGACATTAGCCACTAGCTAGCTAGCCATGTTTAAAGCACCTGTTGCTGAGTGGCATTTC
The DNA here is from genome assembly GCF_033978785.1 of Entelurus aequoreus. Lineage (NCBI taxonomy): Eukaryota > Metazoa > Chordata > Actinopteri > Syngnathiformes > Syngnathidae > Entelurus > Entelurus aequoreus. The sequence goes on from NC_084737.1 coordinate 31,406,018, forward strand.
AGTGTTATAACTTCACCTTTATCGTTAGTTTTTAAGCCAAAACGTGCCATTTCTCCCTTTTCTGTCTACACACTATGTCTGCTTGTAAGTACTCTGTGCGTGTGCGTTGCTGAACATGCTCCTCTGCTCGTAAAACCAGCAATGTCATGACGTGACGACAGCGCGCCGTCATGCCCGTAAAAAAAAAGGGAAACCGGTATATTTCAGAATTAATATATTACCATTTTTAATTTATTAGTACCGCAGTACATTATTAGTATCGGTATACCGTACAACCCTTGTGTGGATATTGCGTCCTATCTGCATGGGTCCATTTTTATGATCCATTAGTTTCTCTGTCCTTTTTGTATTTTTCAGTAACGAGCCATCAGGGCCAGAAAGTAGGGACAGCTCCTAGCATAAGCATTCTATGCGGTTGTTTAGAGCCACGACCACTAGGGAGGGGCAACATGAACATTTTTTGTATAATATAATTGTTTTGAGCTGTTAAAAAAAAGCATAATGTTTAAGAAACAATTGTATAAATCTAACAAATTGTCCAGTCCTGTGGGTGTACAATTTGATAAGGTGCACTTATTGAAAATAATACACTTTTATTTGTGATTAATCATGTTACCTATGGACAATATGTGAAATGTGTAATCGCAATTAAATATTTTAATTGTGGAACCTCGATTTGTGAACTTAATTGTGAATAGAAAAACCTGTATGCTATATTGAAGAAAAATTATCCATAAGAAACAATGTAAACATGATTAATGGGTAACAGACGTGTTGGCAGGACAAGGAACCGAAAGTAAAGGTTTTACAAAACATGACAAACTATTGACAAAACAAGAGCACTAGGACAGGAAGTGATTCTAAACGTAGGAAAATAACGAACATAGTCAAAACTGTCATGTGGGATCATGACAAATATAAAGTGCAATACAATACTGTGAATCAAACAAACATAACAAGTGGTGATGGCTCAACTTTTTGTTTAATAATAAAGTCAATACAACAACAACTGAACTGTACCTCTTCCATGCAGCTGTCCTGCACACACACTCACGGTTTAAAATCCCCAAACTCCTTTACTTTACCAGCCGGGTCGCTACAATGATTAAGAATAAAAAATGCAATCTATTTTACCTTGTTGGCTAATCTTCTCGGTGTTCAGCCGAAGAAAGTGGGATGGGGAGAGGAGAAGGAGTTTCGACAACGCTGTGAATTCCTCCTGAATGTTTCAAACCACAAATTGCTTTGTTCGTTGTTTTTAATGGAATCATATTAAGCTAGCAACAACTACAAAAATTATGTAAAAAGGCTAAGCGCTCTTAAAAAGCACACAAACTAGCAATTAGCAAAGCTGCTAAGACCAGCACTGCTCTGCTGACAAAGATTAATAAGACTGTGGGCTGCAGGCACAAAATGTGGATAAAACCTTTGTACACGAGACAAGGTTCGTACAACAAAGCTTATTTCTATTCGGTCTCTGGTTCCTAATTTGTGCTGTTCAGGTTGAGGTTCCACTCCATTTACCTGAATTAAAAAGCAGGTGAAGAACGTTGGCAAGCTGATCAACAATAGCCTGAGGGATTCAGTATCTGTTCAGGAAATCTGTCAGAAGCTCAAGACTGTATTGAGAGTAGAGGACCCGACAGGGATTTTTAGAAAGTTCAAGGCCTTTGCTCATATAGAAAGATTCCATCTCTACCGTAGAGGGCTTGGTCAGCAGTTTACCTTAGGAGATGGCTGAAGTCACTTGAGGAGGAGTTTAAGGTGACAAGAGGAAAAGAGGTAATGATGTACAGGGACTTCAGCGACCCCAAGGTAGCCTATGCAGAGACCAAGGTGAAAACCGTGAGAAAATGGGGATCCAACAAAACTGTATTACAAGCAGAGTTGCGGACACGTCACATAGTCCTGGTTAGAGCTGTGACCCAAGGTAGAGCTGGTCTGTGGACCTTTCTGATGCCAAAATAGAAAGCTAAGGGGAAGAAGAGATGCAGACTGGTCCAGGAGAAAGTGAGGGCAGAGGTGGAAGTGCGGAGAACCAACAGAGCTGTCGGGCTGAGGCAACAGGGTGCCTGGACATGGTTAGAGCCGGCTATTGATCGGATAGTCACATGGACTTATTACTCGGTCAGGCAGAACCACAGCATATAAAGTTCATTGTCCAGCAGTGTATGACATTCTGCCCAGACCATGAAAACAGAGACTCCTAATTGCTCGCGATGCCCAGGCAGGGAAAGGCTGGAGCACATCTTGATCTGCTGTCCAGTAACTCTTGGGCAGAGTTGGTACACCTGTGACACAACCAGGTTTTGAAACAAGATCAGAACAGTCCCACCCCACCCTCCAGGCCATCGCCTCTGGAAGGCTGGAGAACAGCTTCATACCACTGCAGTAGCCGGAAATGTAGCATCTGTGAAGAATTGGCAGCTGTCTATCGACTTGGAGAAAAAACTTAGGCATTGTTGCAACCACTCAGAGGTCGGACATTCTTCTCTTTCAGAGAAGACATAGAACATGAAAGTGTTGGACCGTCTATACAAGGCCAGTGAGAGAAAGAAGAACAAGTATGAGGAGCTGGTCATCGACTACCACAAGCAAGACTGGAAGGCTAAGTGAGAATGGGTGCAGAGGGTTTATGGGGCAGTCACTCTATAAAACTTTAAATGCACTTGGCATTACCGGAGTGGAGGGAAGAAGAGGAATCATGAACATTATGAAGGAAGCAGTCTCGAGATGGCTCTGGAATAGGAGAGGAGCTCCTTGGAGTGCAGCAAAAGCCATCTGAACACCAGCTAGGTCTGATCAACCTCGGTTGAGTTGCCTATGCGACATATCTGATGTTCCATCCATCCATTTACTACCACTTGTCTCTTACGAGGTCGCGGAGGGTGCTGGAGTCTATCTCAGCTGCAGTTCGGGCGGAAGGCAGCGTACACTATGGACAAGTCGCCAACACAGATAGACAGACAACATTCACACTCACATTCACACACTAGGGCCAATTTAGTGTTGCCAATCAACCTATCCCCAGGTGCATATCTGTGGAGGTGGAAGGAAGCCGGAGTACCCGGAGGGAACCCACACAGTTACGGAGAGAACATGCAAACTCCACACAGAAAGATGCCGAGCCAAGAATCGAACCAAGGACTTTCGTATTGTGAGGCACATACACTAACCCCTACCCCACCGGGCTGCCGATGTTGAAAGACCAAAAACATCCAAGGATCACCGATGTTGTGTTCAGGAGCATTAATATAATTAATAGTTTGGTAATATCTGTATTACCATTATTATATATTATTTTTACACACATGTGGTCTCCCTTTTATAAATATCTAGCTTCTCTGCAGTTCAGTAAACAAAAAACTCAACATATTACAATAACAATACATTACAATAAACCCCCTATAAAAAAATTATGAATAAAGCCTCCAACATGAGATGAAAATTAGGCATTAATCAGAAACTTCTTCAGCCAAATAAACGATTTGTTGAGAGGACTAGTTGGTACAATCCCTGGGACTCTGCATGGCAGGGGCGTCCTCCTCCCTGAGCCCGGCTTGCACCTGACCGTGCAGGTATATTAATGTGGTGTTTTGTGTGAATATGTTGCAGGTGTGTTAAGATAAGGTGGTAGTAGTGTGCACCAGCAGAAGTAGCTCGGATGCTCTGGTAAGGTCACAAGTGAGAGTGTTCAAGGAGAAGCATATCCAGATGTGCACTTGATGGCATGTATGCATGCGTGCGGAGGCCTAATGGCCCACAGTGACTCTCTCTGTGATCACAAAACGCACACGCCTCTGGAAAAGAACACTTGAAAGCGGTGTCTTAAAAAAGTCCTCAGGCCCCCTCACAACAAGACCTCATTACACTGTGTGCACCTATTAAAGCGGTCCCCAGATTTGCCCTCTGCCACCGATAGCCATCTCCTCCCCTCAGTAGGTTCTTACTCAGGCTGTGCAGGTCCGACTGCCTAAGTGGCCCCCAGAGAAACAACATAATTGAGTTAAGGACCCTGCTTATGCTCCAGATAAAACTAATTTACCGTAACTTCATGGAAGATCCCTTATGTTGCCGATGGGCATAGACATATTAACTTGCTTTCATCAAGTGTGTACTTTTCAGTAACGGTAAAGCATGCCACTTTTTACGGAAAAGTGTGTAATAAGAATTTACATGGTCACAATAAAGGGCCAAGGCGCAATGAAATCTCTTTCATTCAAGTATTATAAGCGCACCCATGTGAAATATTTGCTGACACATGATCCCCGCAATAAAGATATTCAAGTTTTGACTTCTTTATTCCTCAATAAATGTTTTATTTTGATCAATAAAACTGCAGGAATGTGAAATGAAATAAAACTTCTCTCAAGTAATCGATGCCAAGTAAATAAAAACCATATGCATATGTTTTGTCACAAGGATTTTGTAGGAAATCATACGAAAAGTATATTACGTTTGAATTGGAGAAACTTTTCTGACACATCACTGGCCCTTGAGCTCAGTGCAAACCCCTGCAGCTCATTTGCAACTTTTCATGATGATAAATTGGGAGACAGCGCTCATATTTTACATCCAATAAAATAATGTTAAAATTATACCAATTACAATTACAAGTATAGTCCTGTATAAGTGTGCTGCAATAGGTGAAAATATTTCGAACGATGAAAACAAATTGACAAAAACAAGAAAAATAAAATAATTGCAATTACAAATTGCGAGTTGCCTCCATTCTCTTTCACATGTGCTTAAACAGGGGTCCTCAACGTTTTTCGGGCCAAGGACCCCCACACTGATGGAAAGACCCCTTACCTATATATCAAATAAAATTGTGTTTTAAATTAAACAGGTCCTAAAGTTACCTTGTTATTGTACATTACTAAGTTATTCAAATGATAAAGTACAGCGCCGCTAATAGCTAGCTGACAACTAACACCCTAATTATTAGCTTATTATTAGCATTTAGAGCACTCATTGTCAGCTTTCTTAAATGCTTACATGACGATCCAAATATAATTATGTATTCATGTTTTTATCTAAAAGCTGTAAGGTACAGTGAGTAGGGTGGTCATGCCACTGGCATGTATAAACTTCACTACAGTGTATTGAATTAATCCTAATGTATATTTAAAGACATTTACATTTGTGGGGAAAAAAGGGGAATATAAAACAAATTCATTCAAAATTAAATACAAAATTTCACAGACCCACAGGGGGTTTTGGACCCCTCTTGAAGACCTATTTGCTAGAACAATTAAGAAGAGGTTTAAACAAGTTGAATTATACCCTTTTATCACTATAATCAACATGTTATCAGTCAAACAACAAACTATTAGACAATAAAACCTACTTTAGCTGAGTAAATACATAACAATTCCGAAAACAGATTAATTTATGTATCAATAATATAATAGAAGAAAGTTAAATACTATTATAGACATTATACATAATACATGCTATAATAATATGTGTACTACATGTGTATTACCGCGTGGCGCGGTTGGGAGAGTGGCCGTGCCAGCAACCTGAGGGTTCCTGGTTCAATCCCCACCTTCTACCAACCTTGTCACGTCCGTTGTGTCCTTAAGCAAGACACTTCACCCTTGCTCCTGATGGCTGCTGGTTAGGGCCTTGCATGGCAGCTCCCGCCATCATTGTGTGAATGTGTGTGTGAATGGGTGAATGTGGAAATAGTGTCAAAGCCTTTGAAGGTAGAAAAGCGCTATACAAGTATAAGCCATTTTACCTTTTTTTCTTTTTTTTACATCTTGTATGTATTTTAGAGATATTGGGCCTATTTAGGCGGTCTGAATCCTCCCTTAAGTATTCTTAAGCACCTTATAAAATATGAGTTTAGATAAACAATAATTCATTTTCACCTAAATATGATCATAACCCTGCCCTTCACTTTACTTCCGTTTGTTGTTGTACTGTATTTAAGAAAACAGACTGACATAATAATAGCCTAATAAATAATGTCTCTGTCTGTATTAGCTGTAAGTCAAATGTAGTGCTGGCGTGCTCTGTTTGCTCACATCCTGTGCAACTTTTAAGGGCTAGATATGCCTCCCCTCTCTTTAAAGCCTGCAGTAGTGATGCCTTTGGCCGTCTTTAGAACATCACATCTCTACTTGATACTGAATATATACTTGAGCAAATCATGTTTCAAATCAAATTTCTCCTACTTGTGTCGTAAACGTCCTCTAAGATCATTGTAAACAAACATGGCTCCAATCCTTCTGCACTGTTTCAGAGGAAGACATTTTGCCACCTGAAACGCCATCATCACTACGACAGTGTTTTAAAAGCCCATAGAGACGCCTGCGCTGCTAAAGAAGCTTCCCAAAGCCAGGTGCAAACTACATGTGTTTTTTTTCTACATTTTAAACACTTCCTTGTGGTCTACATAACATGTAATGGTGGTTTGCATAGATTATGTTTGGCAGACAATCTTCAAGCCACTTTTTTACCGTCTCTTCAGGATGCGCCGTTTTGTGGGTAGTCTTATTTACGTGCCTCCACTTCGACTGCGTCTTCTCCCTGTCAGCTATGTTGTAGATTTTAGCACATTAATAACGAGGCTAGGTTGATTGGCAACACTAAATTGGCCCTAGTGTGTGAATGTGAGTGTGAATGTTGTCTGTCTATCTGTATTGGCCCTGTGATGAGGTGGCGACTTGTCCAGGGTGTACACCGCCTTCCGCCCGATTGCAGCTGAGATAGGCTCCAGCACCCCCCGCACCCCCAAAAGGGACAAGCTGTAGAGAATGGATGGATAACAAGGCTACTGACAGAAACAATTTAGAACTATAAGCTACGTTGTATTAGAAATGGCAACAGGGGAGGATGCACGTGCATGTACGAGCCAGTCTGCCCCATAACTAGAGGATGGAGAAAAAATGTATAACTTATCGACTACAAAATTGGACTACAGTGGCAGACTTTTGCAATATTATTCATGTAAAACTTTACCATAAATGCAGAAATCCGCTGATGGGGAAAACATCCAAATGTCTCATTTGGAGGAAGTTTGAAAGGAGGCAATATTGTTTTATAAATATCAACACCATGCGTCCATTGTGTGATTTCAAATTTCCGGGAGATATGCAGGTCCCAAATACACAAAAACAGGTACCAATACTTAAAAAAAAGTTGGTTTTGCATGCAAAGTCCACTTTAAATAAAAAACTAAGAAATCACATAAGGAGTCACAGCCTTTGCTCAATACTTTGTTAATTCACCTTTTGCAGCAAATACAGCCTCAAGTCTTTTTGAATACGATGCCGAAAGCTTTGCACACCTATTTTTGGGCAGTTTTGCCCATTCCTCTGTGCAGCACCTCTCCAGCTCCATCAGGTTGGATAGGTTGGTGCACAGTTATTTCAATGGGATTAAAAGTCGGGGCTCTGGCTGGGCCACTCAAGGACATGTACAGAGTTGTCCTGTCGCCATTCCTTTGATATATTGGCTGTGTGCTTGGGGTCGTTGTCCTGCTGAAAGATGAACCGTCTCCCCAGTCTGAGTTCATAAGTGTTCGAGAGCAGGTTTTCATACAGGATGTCTCTGTACATTGCTGCATTTATCTTTCCCTCTATCCTGACTTGTCTCCCAGTTCCTGCCGCTTAAAAACATCCCCACAGCATGATGCCATCACCATGCTTCACTGTAAGAATGGTATTGGCCTGGTGATGAGCGGTGCCTGGTTTCCTCTAAACATGATCTCTGGCATTCACGCCAAAGGGTTCAGTCTTTGTCTCATCAGACCAGACTCATTGCCTATGAGTCTTTCAGGTGCATTTTGGCAAATTCTAGGCAGGCTGCCATGTGCTTTTCTACCAAGGAATAGCTTCTGCCTGGCCACTCTATCATACTTGCCTGATTGGTTGTCCTTCTGGAAGGTTATGCTCTCCCAACAGAGAAATGCTGTAGTTCTGACAAAGTGACCTTTAGGGTCTTAGTCACTTCCTTTAATAGGGCATTTCTCCCGCAATCACTCAGTTTAGAAGACCGGCCAGCTCTAGGTGGTTTCAAACTTCTTTCATTTACGGATGATGGAGGCCACTGTGCTCATTGGGACCTTCAAGGCAGCAGATATTTTTCTGTACCCTTCCCCAGATTTGTGCCTTGAGACAATCCTGACTCGGAGGTTTACAGACAATTCCTTCAACTCCATGCTTTGTTTGTTCTCAGTCATGCACTGTCAAGTGTGGTACCTTATATATTGACAAATGTGTGCCTTTCCAAATCATGTCCGATCAACTGTATTTAACACAGGTAGACTCCAGTTAAGCTGTAGGAACATCTCTAGGATGATCAGTTGAAACAGGATGCACCTGAGCTCACTTTTGAGCTTCATGGCAAAGGTTGTGATTTCTTAGTTTTTTATTTTTAATACATTTGCAAAGATCCCTAAAAATGTTTTCACATTGCCATTATGGGGTATTGTGTGTAGAATTTTGAGAACACACCAAAACACACCAAAATGTGGAAGTGAAGCACTTTGAATACTTTCCGGATGCACTGTAGCTCCTTTCAGCTTCCGCCTTAACACTTCAGTTGTAAAGCTTAGTCTGTTGTCTGTTTTTCAGAATCTCACAATAAACTACAAGCAGCCGCTGGAGAATAAATGGTTAAGGTGCGTCACACACAGACACACATAAACTGTTATGCCCCACAATGTTATTTTCTAAGACCCCTAGTGGTGGAAATCAGTTTTGCAGTTTAGCCAGCTTAGTGTGTGTGTGTTTCAGAGAGCAGTATGAGAGCAGATGTCAAACAAACAGCACTTAATGCAGGCTTTAAGCTTTCTTTTCAACTTTCAAGACTTTGAAGGTCTAAACCTGTAAGTTTATGTGAATGCAACATGCATATGTATATGTATTATTTGTGCATTTTCAGTTTAAGACTGCTTTAGTAAGATATTTGTGCCTATTGTTGAAAGCTAATTACTGGCAGCGTTTTGTTGGTTTGGATGCTAAATAGGTTACATAGCAGACTTCTATATTGGTTTATATAGCTATGTACACATGTATGTTGTATATAGACATATGCTGAATGTAAAATGTTTATTTATATGTTTTTGTTCACAGTTTTACAAAATATACGATTGATCCTTCACTAAAAAGGCCTAAACTACACACCAGACGCTTGGGACTCTTTTTTCATCAAGGATTATATCATGTTAGCTATCTGCTAAGCTAACCAGCAAAAAGCAAGGGCAGAATATAAACATACATGCACACGCACGCAAACACACGCACACACACGCACACACACACACTTAGTGGTGTTCACTAAGGCATAAACACCATGTAGTGTGGGCCAATCTGTTTATGCATGAGCCTCAACTTGGCCAGTGTTTGCAGCATGTGTGTGTGTGTTAGAACGTGTGACAGAGTGATTACAGACAAGCCAACTGCCGCTTTCATGAGCAAAAAAAAACAACAGCCAGTCCAAATTGGTGTTTTTATTAGGAGAGTAAAATTGTCATTGTCTTATAAAAATGCAGTATAAAAAGTATGTCAGCTGAATAATTTCGCAATAGGAAAATTGATTGATGGCATTTGTGGTTACAGTACATTTGCAGTTATGAGATAGTCAGTTTTTCCCCTCTGAATTCCACCTGTCTCTATATCTTATTCAGCTGTCTTACAGTGTTTTTTGGCAAACTATTTGTATGAATTACCTCAGCTACTAAAACATGCATGCTTTTAATTAGCTTATGCATGCAATTTCCTTGGTTTTGCAAATTTACAACATTTTCTCAAATAGTCCCATAGAATAGGATATATTGTATCTCGGGGTCTGTTTGGCTGTCTCACACACACACATACATGCACACATGCAGAAACACAAACACACACCTGAGAGATATTCTTCTCATAGTTTCCAGTGCTCGGAAGATAAAGCCCAAACTCACACTGACAGCACAGATTAACACACAGGCCTTAAACATGAGTGGTCCCGGTCAAAGGTCAATAAACACTCACACTGACTGTGTGTGTCAATGTGATGCTCTGTACGCTAAACTGATTTGTGTTCAGTGATGTATAGTAGCAAGCTGTAGTAGGAGCTGTAGGCTGCTACTTGAATTCGGTAACTAAATATGAATTAATTGTATCCAAGCAGCCACAAAAGACACTGTCAGTATCACCTGCTATCATCCATATTGCACCGGTCGCCCAGGGGGCGGGGGGTCCCCACATCTGCGGTGCCCTCCAAGGTTTCTCATTGTATCCCATTGGGTTGAGTTTTTTCTTGCCCTGATGTGGGATCTGAGTCGAGGATGTCGTTTTGGCTTGTGCAGCCCTTTGAGACACTCGATTTTGGGCTATATAAATAAACTTTGATTGATTGACTGATTGATCATATTCCTCAACTATATTCGCATATTTAACATAATGTTTTGATTTTGTTAGCTTCCAAATATATTAGAAATTAACTTACTGACGTCCGATTGATTGATTGATTGAGACTTTTATTAGTAGGTTGCACAGTGAAGTACATATTCCGTACAAATGACCACTAAATGGTAGCACCCGAATAAGTTTTTCAACTTGTTTAAGTCGGGGTCCACTTAAATTGATTCATGATACAGATATATACTACGTGCAACAACTAACTTCTTCTGTTTTTTTCTCTATTTTCTCCCTTGCGTTTTAGTACAATATCCTAGTTATTCTGATGTTTGCCGCCACCTGCCGGAAAAAGAAGAGCATTGCACTATGACGACCTTATCTTGTATACAGCGAGAAGAAGGCTGTCCGTACAAACAGGACTGCAGTCTATTTCTCGTCTTCAGGTGGCAGTATTGTGCGGTAATAGCAGCCACCAGGAAGAAGCAGCGAAGAAGAAGTAACAACCACAGAAGAAGGAAGTCCGCAGCTGTAGTCTATCGCCGGTTGATGGGATAGCTGATATTGAACAAATATATTTGTTGAATTGGGTAAAGACATTTATTCATTATGAGTTACTTTTAACTGCCCGCTTTAATATATTTTTGGAAAAATTCTGCTTGTTTTATAGTTGAGAAACCCTAACACAAATGGTGTTGCTTCAATGCACGTTCTCTCTCTCTAAACAGGACATTATCTTCTTAATGATGTGCTAATCGCCAACAAAATACATATTTTGGATTGATAACCACATACCAGAGTCATTTATAGCCATGCAAAGAAACAGAAAAAATTACGCTTTTTTAAAAAAACTTTTATAGTATATCTTCTGACTGAGGAGATGGACGTAGCAGATGGTGATGATCAAGATGGCGTTGCGAACACCTGCTGGGTGTCAGTGTGTCCCAAAGGCCTTTGGATGGTCCAGAAGAAGCAAACCCAGTCTGGAAGTCAACAGAAAGTTTGTAATCCTGGAAAAGGTGCTTGCATGATGTTCTTCTGTTGTGTTTTACACCTGATATGCTCTGTTTTTTAACCCCCTGTGTTGTTGTCTGTTCTAGTGTTGTCGTCTGGCTACAAACCGAGAATAGGCTCACTCTGCCGTGTTCGTGTGCGTCTCAAAGCGGACATGGATGATGCGAGACATTTGGTGAAAGGAGATGAGCCCAACCAAGGAGACCGACTTGATGTTGCAGATTCCCCAAGGTGTCAGGACTCAGTGCTGCAGGTCATGCTAGGTGACTGGGCCACACTGCGTCTTGGGGAAGGTCATTGTGATGTCACAGAAGCCTGCGTGGAGAGCATGGACGCTGGGGAGACATGTGAGGTATGAATTTTAAAAAAACACTTCCATGCTGCACTGTAATCACCAAAAAGGCACTACATTGACGTCAGTTTGAAATAATATTTGCCATGTCCACACGAACATGGATACTTAAACGCATACTTATCTCTGTGTTTAGGCTTCTTGTCCACACGCAAACGCATACTTTTCTCCTTTAATAAGGCACACACAAAACTTTCTCCTCAGCGTTAGCGCGTACACAGCTCAAACGGAGACTTGTAATCATCTGATGACGTCACGGTTATGCACTGTCATTTCCAAAGCTTAATAAATAGTAAACACTGCCTTCCTGGCTTTAAACACAGTAAGATACCTAACTGTATGTTTGACTGTAAACAAACTGCTATTTTCACTCTACATTATTAAAAAGATGCATCAAAGTGGGCTTTGGAAAGACACTGCGACAATCTGACCAGCGACAATGACAGTCAGCTGGTTTGAATACTTTGTGACATTCCAGCTAATGGGAAAAATTGGACAAACAAGACTTTTTGCTTTGTGTTATAAGAAAGGTGCAACATTACCCCTTGTTTTAATCTTTATTTAATGACAAATCATGAAGTTATTTATTTACGTGTGTTTGTTCCATTTGTGTAAATCAGGGGTCACCAACCTTTTTGAAACCAAGAGCTACTTCTTGGGTACTGATTAATGCGAAGGGCTACCAGTTTGATACACACTTAAATAAATTGCCAGAAATAGCCAATTTGCTCAATTTACCTTTAACTCTGTTATTATTAATAATTAATGATATTTACACTTAATTGAACGGTTTAAAAGAGGAGAAAACACGAAACAAATGACAATTAAATTTTGAAACATAGTTTATCTTTAATTTCGACTCTTTAAAATTCAAAATTCTACCGAAAAAAAGAAGAGAAAAACTAGCTAATTTGAATCTTTTTGAAAAAACTTAAAAAAGAATTTATGGAACATCATTAGTAATTTTTCCTGATTAAGATTGATTTTAGAATTTTGATGACATGTTTTAAATAGCTTAAAATCCAATCTACACTTTGTTAGAATATATAACAAATTGGACCAAGCTATATTTCTAACAAAGACAAATCATTATTTCTTCTAGATTTTCCAGAACAAAAATTTTAAAAGAAATTCAAGACTTTGAAATAAGATTTAAATTTGATTCTACAGATTTTCTAGATTTTCCAGAATAATTTTTTTGAATTTTAATCATAATAAGTTTGAAGAAATATTTCGCAAATATTCTTCGTCGAAAAAACAGAAGCTAAAATGAAGAATTAAATTAAAATGTATGTATTATTCTTTACAATAAAAAAATAAATTACTTGAACATTGATTTAAATTGTCAGGAAAGAAGAGGAAGGAATTTAAAAGGTAAAAAGGTATATGTGTTTAAAAATCCTAAAATCATTTTTAAGGTTGTATTTTTTCTCTAAAATTGTCTTTCTGAATGTTATAAGAAGCAAAGTAAAAAAATTTATGAATTTATTTAAACAAGTGAAGACCAAGTCTTTAAAATATTTTCTTGGATTTTCACATTCTATTTGAGTTTTGTCTCTCTTAGAATTAAAAATGTCGGGCAAAACGAGACCAGCTTGCTAGTAAATAAATACAATTTAAAAAATAGAGGCAGCTCACTGGTAAGTGCTGCTATTTGAGCTATTTTTATAACAGGCCAGCGGGCTATTCATCTGGTCCTTACGGGCTACCTGGTGCCCGCGGGCACCGCGTTGGTGACCTCTGGTGTAAATGGAGTCGGACGCGACCGTGCGTGCGTATAATGCGCCCAAGCGGCTAAAAAAAACATGATGTATTCTTCCTCCTTGTTAGTGTGAACTGATGTTAAAGACAATTTACACTTCATTGCACATGTAATATATTAACATTGATAATTAAGCGTGTTATAATTCCATGAGAGTTTTGCAGAGGCACACGCACGTCCATGCACTTTAGGCACTCCTTGTTAGTGTGCACAGATTATAAAAATAATGTTCACTTCACTGCACATGTAATATATAACCATGTTGCTGATTAAACATGTAAATCCACGAGTGTTGGGTTTCAGCAGCACAGGTGCGTATGCGAGCTTTAAGCACCCAAAAAAACATTTATAATGTTCCTAGGGCTTTGTGTAAGTGCAGGCTGGTTTTAAAGATAATGCACATGTCATTGTACGTCTAGGATATCAAAATACACATAACAGAGGTAAAATGCCACCAAGTTTGCTTTTGCTGCTTATCCAGGCTCTCTGGACAAAGTGTGCATGACAGTAGAAGTATGGTATGTGTTTGCTTGTGGATATAAAGACCGTTTTGAAACTACACTTGTGTGGATGGACATTGTTTTTACCCTGGATATGCGTTTTTCGGTGGCCCGCAAGACATCAAAAGTTTGGCATCCCTCAGCTAATCAGGTGGCTATGCAATCAGAAATGATTTACTGCCCTCATGTGGAGAGTAAGGGATATCACATGACCACAAGCATACAGGTATATCCAAATTAATTGAGCACAGCATTAATTTATATGACCCAATCCAAACAACTTTCCCCACTCATGGTGTAAATTAACTATCACCAACCAATAAAGTCAACATACTGTCGCACATAACACACATCCAAGTCATTAAACTGTGTGGACATTATAAAATACGTACATATAATTTAAAATTACACATTATAAATCCATTAGAGTGCATGATGGCTAATATATGCAAAATACTCTCCACACTTCCCCATGTTTAACACATTTTAACTGCTTAATATTCCTAATTGATTACAAAACTTTAAGGAAGTCGTTAGGGAAGTAAACATGGTAGGAGGTGAACTTTCACATAAGTCACAACTTTCACATACATAAATGTTTTATCATTTATACTTCATATTGCATTGTCGTCACGGTCTGACGTGGAGGGAGGTGTTATTAAAGTTGAAGTAGTTGACGTTATGTGTTGTTGTTCAGTCTGTTATAGCTTGCTTTAATCAATGCAGATTGAAGTGTTGTTTTGGTACAAAAAAGTTTTTTTACGTCACAATCAACGCTCTGCTGTGTGGCAAACAAGTGTTGTTTTGTGTGTGTGCGTGATGGCCATTATCCTGGAAAATATGGCTTTATTGCAATTTGTACTGTATTTTTACACGTTTGGAGATCTTCCCTCTTCAATTTGGTATGAATTTAATATGCAGACTTAAAGCATTGACATCGCAGACCATTCGGTACCATTCAAAGAACGTAATATGTAACGTTTCAGAAACCGAAAAATGCTTGCCATTTGCACTAATATGGAACGAAAAAGCAACCCAAATGCACCCATTAGGTAGCGGTAATTGCCCAAAAGGCTAATGTAATCACAACGTTCTGGGAATGGTTAGGTGGGTTCACTGTAAGATCAGCATTTTAAATGTGATCAAAGATCACTCTTAGACAGCACACATACAACTTATTTAAAAGACAACTGAAGTTAGTTAAGTGATTTCGATATCAAATTTAATTATAGCAGGCTTATCCCTCCCTGCCTTTTATCAGGTTTTGTCACAAATGCACAATATGAAAATGTACTATCATTATTCTGATCATTGTGTTGTGCTTCCTAGATACGCCTGACTCCGGTAAATGGAGCTGATATGTTGAACTCTCAGCCTGCGGAGGAAATTTGTGCCACAGTGGAGCTCCAAGCTTTCACACCAGGAAAGGAATTCTGGCAGATGCCACCTGGTGAAAAATGGGAGTGGGCAATTTCCCATAGAGAGAGAGGTGGGGAGAGATTCAGAAGTGGGGATGTGTGGGGAGCAGCAGACAGCTACAGTCGTGCCCTCAAACTGGTCATCGCCCTCCGTGGATGTGAGGTAAGCAGAAAAGAGGACGACATAGAAGAAGAAAAAGTCACAAACACTGAAGATGAAACACAACTTCCTACAGTTAATCAGCTCCAAAGCACAAAGGCCGAACTCCACTCAAACTTGTCTTTGTGTCAGCTCAAACTGAAGCAGCCAGCGCGCGCCAAGGAAAGTGCCGCTAAGGCCACAAAGCTGCAACCAGGTGGGGCTAAAGCGTGGTATCGACTAGGCCAAGCCTGCCAGATGTTGAATGAGCTGGAGGAGGCCCGAATGGCATTCAGACAACTGCTAAAGCTGCAGCCAGAATCCACAGCTGCAGTGAAAGCGCTTAAAGAAGTTGCGAGTAGAGAAAAGCAGACAAACGCACAATTAGGAAGGAGACTCAGTAAAATGTTTAGCTAGCTGAAATGTCTTATCACGAGTATGACTTTCACATGGCAATCACACCTTTGTTTTAATTGTGTCAATCGCAGATGCTCTGTCTCCTCCAGGTACTCAGTTCTGGCTATAAATACCTCTCATAATTTGCTCTAAACACAGCTGACTATAAATAATGCAATTGATATAAAAATGTTGCTGCATTGACACGAAGATATAAAGATGTTTTTTGTTGTTTTAATTAAAACAACCTTTTCAGGATCTTATGGAATCTGCAGCTGTACTATGATCTCTGAAGGGGCACTTGCGTTGCAACTTCTTAAAGCCCACTTCTTGTGAGTATGTTTAATTACGTGTTTTTAGAACATTGCACTTTCTTGATGCTTCTTAGTTGCTGTAATACAGAGACTTTGACGACTGTTGCGTTTGGATGTTGCTGTGGCACTAAAGTAATTAAAAGTAAAAATGTGTGCTTTCAAATGAGGAATTTGTTTAAATCAGATTAAGCACATTTGAATTTGGATTAATCAAATTGTTACCTGCTTGCATAATTTAAATTTACCTTAAAAAAGAGCTCAGTATTTGGACAAAAATTCTATTTTATTGTCCAAATGTCATACAGGAACATTTTTAAATGGTAACGGTAATTGCAATGCACATTTACTTGCTCCAAATTTTGCAAGTTTTATTTAAAGTCCAGATGGGAGTGTTAAGTGAAATCTAACAGTTTGCTCACCCATCTTTGCACTGACATGCATTTACCTGATCACTGACTATAAAACAAGGAGAATGTGCCCTCAAAGTAAATTGTGATTAATCAGCATATATACATGAATACCGTGATACATTTTTGCATGAATTAACTCTTTATTGACAGCTGTGGTAAAAATGTCTTGCTTGCGGCCAACCACACAATTTCGCTGTCACAAATGGTCAGGTAGCAATGTACTATTACAAAATAATGACAAATATTGTAGTTAGAAAAATGAAATTTATTTTGACGTCAGTCAGAAGATGTACTTCTGAACTAAAGTCAATGACATTGTTCTTAAAATATTTAGCCACCACTATAATTAAACCAAACATTTCAAGTTGTCTATTTGTGTGCGTCCCTTGTATAGAATCAGTCTGTCTTTGAGTCCCCTTTTATTGTTTCTTAGACTTTTTAGTTCCATCTTTGTGTCGCTGGGCTGTTGTCAGTTGTCTCCACGCGTCCACAATCAGGGCCAGTGGAATAACAATCCACAAAAAGTTCAAGAACACAAAGTAAAACCAGAAGTAGATGGGGTGCCCCAGTTCACTGTGGGAGTAGTCTTCTCTGTGCTCTGTGAAGAAGTACAGCACCGCGCCATACAGCTGACCTGGAATAGAATACATTCAATGAGCTGTTAGTTCCAATGCTTAACTTGTCCCAAATTGCATGCTGCTTACCAAGTGAAAGTATGAGCTGCAGGACGAATCTGTAGGGCTTGTTAGTTAGGAAGGCAACCACAGCCCAGAAGCTAAATGGTCCCCACAAGCATGCAGTCACAGTCTCCATACAAACAGTGAAGTTATCCGCTCTGGACACAAAATAAATATGCTTTAAGGACAATTGTATTTGATTGTAGCGGATATGACAATTCACTTACATTACGTATCGACTGTCTCCTTTGGAGTACTCTTTCCCTGAGAGCGGTGAAAGACACAACATTAAAACATGTTTTTGTGAAAGGGTTGTAGGCAATAAGGGTTACATTTTGGTTCCCAACTTTTTTTAGCCTAATTCTGATGCACCAAACCTGATAGTAATGCTAATGTCAATAGTGAACAACAAAATGAAGCAGTTTTTTTTCATAATCTATTGCTCCGGCTTCCTCCCACCTCCAAAGACATGCACCTGGGGATAGGTTGATTGGCAACACTAAATTGGCCCTAGTGTGTGAATGTTGTCTGTCTGTGTTGGCCCTGTGATGAGGTGGTGACTTGTCCAGGGTGTACCCCGCCTTCTGCCCGAATGCAGCTGAGATAGGCTCTAGCATCCCCCGCGACCCCAGAAGGGACAAGCGGTAGAAAATGGATGGATGGATGTTTTGGTGGTGTTCATCGCCAAAAATCCAGTCTGTAGGTTTTTGACTTTTTAAAGATTGGATTAACATCCAAATACATTTTTAAAAACCTTAATAATCTTTAGTTTTATAAAGTGGACAGAATATGATTTTAAATAATCACACAACCTGTCATTATTCACTTTAAACTCAGCGGGGCGGCGTGGCTCAGATGTTAAAGTGGCCGGCCAGAAACTTGAGTGTTTTTAGTTGGAATCTAGTTTCTGCCATCTTAGTGGGCAAGATATTTCAGCCACCTTGCTCCCAGTCCCACCCACACTGGTCAAAATGTATCTTAAAGGTAGTTAATGGGTTTCTCAATGTAAAGCGTTTTGGGTCTCTAGAGAAAAAGCGCTAAATAAAATTCACTTCACTAAACATAATCATAAATATGTCCAGTTTTTCTTTACTTTAGACTGTAAAGTAGATACTGTATTAGCTGATACACATAGGAATATAATCTGTGGATAAGACTAATAACAATACCTCATTATTGTTATTATAATCAGTGCATCTCCTGGGGGTTCAGTCTCCCCCTGTCTTTAAAACCTAGTAACTAATTACCCTGTTTTTAATTTTATTCAATGGTTCTTGAACGTACCAGTTATGTACAATGAGATGCACATAACTTCCATGTTCGAAATGACAGAACGCACAGGGGCATCGGAAGGCAAAACATCCCCTTAACTTTGACGACCCGGGCCGTGGACCCCTGCTCTAAAGCATTAAACTGGTTCTAGTTGGTTGTATACCTACACAATTGTGACAGGAAGCTCTGGTCTCCTGGAATAAGGTCATAGTAGAGCGAGAACCAGCCCTCAATGACACTGTGGATAAAACCACAAACAGCAAACCAGCACACAGCCAGACGCCTCCATGTGCTCAGCCGAGCAGTGATCATCCAAGTCACTAGAAGAAAGACTCCAGACACAGAGAAAAGAAACGCTAGAATCTCTGCCATGGATCGATCATTGGCCACATAGTTGGGGATCACAAGGTTCCTGGGCCAATAGGGATGAGATGGTCCAGATGCAGCGGTGGCGTCCATCTGTTTCAAGAAAGTATGGTAGACACTTTTTAGAGATGTGACATTCTCAAACGAGTCAAACCTTTTGAACGGTTCTTTGAAATGAATGATGAGAACTGATTTGCAGTTGCCAGCCGCTGGTTTGCGAGCTACTTCATGAACAATATTTTTACATATTTTATGTGTGTGGCTTTGTTGCTAGAGCGGCCGTTCCAGCAACTTGAGGGTTCCAGGTTCGATCCCCGCTTCCACCATCCTAGTAACAGCCGTTGTGTCCATGGGCAAGACACTTTACCCATTTGCTCCCAGTGCCACCCACACTGGTTTACATGTAGCTTCAAAATTTAGATAATGGGTTTCACTATGTAAAGCGCTTTGAGTCTATGGAGAAAAGCGCTATATAAATATAATTCACTTCACAAATTGCCCAGGCACAAGCACGCCACCTGATTGGACTTACAAATTAGTCACAGTCAAATCAAACATACTAGCAACATTCAGATGTTTGTTTTGGATTCATAAAGTAGTTTAGGTGTACACACATTGCAATTTTGCATACACATTTGTATTCTGTCCTAATTTTTATTCTAGCTTTACAGATATTTTTTATATACGAATAGAGTATGGACATATCCTTATTTATTTGTATATATTGTTTTCCGTGCTTCCACAAAGTTTAAGTGAGGGAACATTTTAAGTAGTGATCTAATTTTCAATGCACACTGGGAGGGATATGGCGTCACCGTATGTAATGTTTATAATGAAAACCTGGGCAAAATGAAATTATCATTAATAAAACGAATCGTATCTTATACTAGTGATTGTTGTTTCCTACTAAAATAGGAAATATAAGACGAGCCAGTCTTTTTGGACGGCTCTTCCTGAAAGAGCCATGAATCCAGTCCTGAACACTTTTTATAATGCAACAATATATTTAAAATGCATGACACATTTTGTCAGTGCATTGCACTGAATTGTAAAGGAGTCATGTTAACTTCATAAAGTACAAATAAACATATGAGGTCAACATATTTAGAATGTTACTCAAATCAAACGATAATTAACAAAAGTGTACCTTATGCTGTATCAGTTGTGTTCTTACCAGCGATGAAGAGCAATATTCTCAGTTTCATAAAGAAGAGGTAACTACTACCAGACGACGTAACATATAGATAGACGTACAACATCTCAAACACGGAACTCACTTGGCTGACCAATCAGACTCATCCATTTTCAGAGCCACCATGCACGTGATTATCTGCTGCCTCACTGATTGGTTAGTGATCTCGGAACATTGACGTCATAGACTTAACAAGCCAATGACATTTCCTGTCTGCTGTCCAAAGTCAGCGCCTTCCTTCTTATCGCTGCATATTCCAAACGAATGATTATAGTTTTTGCTACAGTACTCCAGGTAATTCTTGAGACACAACAGGGTTAATGTAGCCTGACTTGTACCTACATGCACATTATTGGTGTATAATACGTTTTTTCATTTAAATTGACATGTTTTTGTGAGTCATACAATCATGAATTGATTTACGTGGACCCTGACTTAAACAAGTTGAAAAACCTATTCGGGTGTTACCATTTAGTGGTCAATTGTACGGAATATGTACCGAATTGTGCAATCTACTAATAAAAGTTTCAATCAAGTGTGTAATTTTAAATTAACACTTTGGAATTATCTGTGTTGGTCCTGTGATGAGGTGGCCCGCCGAGTAACCCCTGACTGCAGGGAAAATAAGCCCCTCCTCGATCTGCGGGCTGCAGCCAGGGGCACTTGTACACCGCCTTCCGCTCATGTGCAGCTGAGATAGGCTCCAGCACCCCCCGCGACCCCGAAAGGGACAAGCGGTAGAAAATGGATGGATGATGGATTAATTATCTGTGTTGGCCCTGTGATGAGGGGGCGACTTGTCCAGGGTGTACCCCGCTTTCCGCCCATGTGCAGCTGAGATAGGCTCCAGCACGTCCCGCGACCTCGAAAGGGACAATCGGTAGAAAATGGATGGGTGGATGAATTATTTATAAATGCTAAAATAGATATAAATGTTTAAAAAGGAAACACCCTTGCCGTGTCAGGGAATTTCTCCCTGCCGTGACCCGGATTCGAACCGGGGTTGCTGCGGCCACAACGCAGAGTACTAACCACTATACGATCACGGCGAGCTACTGGGTGCCATGTGTAATCGACACAAACTAAACATTATCAATTCTTCACATTCTCATAAACATGTCTTACAATCATGTTCAACATATGATATTGCTAAGTCGCGTTTAGTTGTTCCTTTATTTCGCCGATTCTATTAAATTTTTGGCAAATAGTTGAAAAGTCGAATGAAGCAATTTCTTCATATGGTGGAGCAACGAGACTCTGAAACGGGGTTTCAACAACAGCTGTATTTAAGTAAAATCATATATTTCCAGCATTACTTGTGCGAACGCATTTACAGTGTCATTATTTATATGTAGACAACGTGCGAATATGGATGGATTGTGCATCTATATTTTTTCATTGCAATACGTGTAAATATGTCAGTCCCATATGGTCTAGCGGTTAGTAGATTGTGCATCTATATTATTTTATTGCAATGCGCATTCTTACGTCAGTCCCATATGGTCTAGCGGTTAGGATTCCTGGTTTTCACCCAGGCGGCCCGGGTTCGACTCCCGGTATGGGAACCACTCTTTTCCCCAATTTATTAATATATTTCTTACAGATCACTTACATTTTATATTTCACTACGGCAGTGGTTCTCAAACTTTTTTCCACCAAATACCACCTCAGAAAACATTTGGCTCTCCAAAATGTCCAACATTAGAATACTGTAGTGCAGTAGGCCTAAGTGTTGACTAAAAACAAGGCAAGGTTTTATTTAACAAATTGTATTTAATATTTTTAGCCACTGTAACATTACACAGGGTTTGAACAGTAACACCGTATTTGAATATAGGAAAATAAAACACTGGACTTAAATAATGGATCAAATAAAATTAATTGCACATAATTAAGCGATTCTTTGGGACCACAGTTTAAGAATCCCTGCACTATAGTAATTAAAGATGGATGCAGATATTTTAGTTATGTGATCATTTAATGGAAGAGGGATACAGATATTTACAAATACATATGAATACAGTGCTTGATTTATGCACTATTAAAAATACTAATGATATAGAAAAAATACTAAACATCCATCCATCCATTTACTACCACTTAGTAAAGAAGACATTACGAATATAGTTAAGATATAACACAATAAAAAGTGGCAAGATAATTAGATAAAGGAAACAATAGAATATTACAAAATCCAGAGGAGAGAAGGTGTAATGAGAAGAGGCAATAGAAATAGGAAGGAAGAAGACATTATTATTAGAATGAGATTAGGACATACATATCTAAATAGTTCATTGAAATTGAATAATGACAATAGTGGAAACATAATACAGAACACGTAGGATACAAAGCATTATGTACATTTAAAAAAAAGACTGGGTTAAATAAAAGACTGCAAGTCCATCTCGTCCACACTCCATATCATAAAATGGCGGTAATGCACACTAGAAGGTTGCTTGCCAACCGCCACTAAACCAAAGAAGAAGAAGAAAACGTCACTTGGTTTTGTCACGTGTCACATGACCCTTTGCGGAAGTTGTAGTAATCTGATATTATACCGTCGTCTGTTAATGCTAATGCTATATATGTAAACACTACCGTCAAATGAAAGACCAGATTTTAAAAAAAGACATGAACGTGTCTGGACAAGAAGAATGTGCTCGATTTCTGGACGAAAAACTGCTGACTTTTATGGACCAGTTGGAATTACTGGAGGAAAAACGAGCTCGTTTTAACACACTCATCGAGCAGGTACAGCACTGCAAAACCTCTTTTGTCCTCCTTACATTCTTACAACAACACACGGGAGGAAGCACTTAACCAGTTCTTTTTGGTTATTGCCAGTACTGAAGAGTGTTTTCTTGTATTGAGACCCCCTCAGCATTGATTGATTGATTTAGAAGTTTATTGACATCTTAAAAGAATTGAATCCATGTAATGCTTTAAAAAGGCAAATGGATGGCATAAAAAGCCAAAAGGCTTGTTTCCATTTTTTTTGATTGATTGAAACTTTTATTAGAAGATTGTACATTACAGTACATATTCCGTACAATTGACCACTAAACACCGAATAAGTTTTTCAACTTATTTAAGTCGGGGTCCACGTACATCAATTCATGGTAAATTATGGTCCATTAAATATTCATCTCATTTGATACATTCAATAATAAAGCACATGATGATTTTGTAAATAATGTTATAATGTATGAATGTTATTACATGGTTTATTTCAGGTATACTCACCAAAATTCACTAAAACACATAACGCGGTTACCATACATGTATCCATTTTCTACCGCTTGTCCCTCTGGGCATTTACACAATTCAACATCTCCGTAAAGAGTATGAAGAAGCAGCTTTTATTTAAGATTACCCCTTCCTCTCCACTTCAATTATTAAAAAATCACACTATAACATTTTCGCGTTGACACTTATCATATTGTGTTTACTTACCTCTTTTGTCATTTTATTTTCAAGTGTTTACTTGCTGTGTGTAAACAATGATTATGTTGAAATTCATAAAATATCAATACTTAAATAGGAGTTTTAAAAAAAATTACCATATTGCTTGAGCAGTGTTAGGAAAATAAATAATTACAATGTTTTAAAAAGGATACATAAAATATCAATACTTAAATAGGAGTTTTAAAAAAAATTACCATATTGCTTGAGCAGTGTTAGGAAAATAAATAATTACAATGTTTTAAAAAGGATACAAATATGATTAAAATCGACAAAAGTAACAAGATGGGAATATTTTTATTTATCTATAAACAGAAAACTAATAAATCAGATTAAGTGGGGACAATGTAGTCAAGTAAAGCAAAGGGAATAAATATATAAATACTCGGGTAAAAATTACAATTATTTTGGAATTGTTATCTCGTGGTACCATTTCCTTTTTCTGCAGGGATGGTTTTCCATTTCCAAGTCACGGTACTCCATGGGAAACAAACATGTGTCAGCTCTTCAATATGCAAGTGAGATAGAGCCACTGGTTTCTGTCAATGTAAGGTAAGGCATTCAACTTTATTCTATGTTAAAGGGACTGCTTCCAAACTTCACACAAATGACAAAAAGGGCGCTAACTTTCCAAAGGGGTTTTAAACAGAGACGTGCTGTAACTCATCTCGTGAATATCCAGGTTCATGGTAGGCAGGTGGGGCAGAGCTTCACTTGACATGATGAAAAATACAAACAAATAACAAATGCATTATTTGTCCTTTAAAATCCCTTTAAAAAACTCATCAATGTTTTATAAACATGCTGTAAGTATCTGTGTAATGTAATAGGCTCATTCATAATAATGTACTATTTATGTATTTCAGTCTTTTTAAACATTATGGCAGTGCACTAATTTCACAGACTTCATGAGAGCCAACAACAACAACTACTTTAGGACAAATGATGATCCAGAACCTTATAGTTTTGAGCCTGAATATAAGGAGGATGAGCTACAAGTTTTGGAAGCTGAGTGATTAGCAGATCCAGCTGTAGTGAACACTAATTAACGCATTGACTTTGAGCAAGTTTTAAACAGCCCCTTTAATTCCCTGGATGACTTGACAGATGTCAGTTTTATTGTTAGCAGTGAACTGACTTTTTTGTTCACAGAACACTCAAAAATGACAATATTGAGTTCTACACAGAAAGAGAGTCACAAAAGCCTCATAATGAGAGTAAAAGTGGGACATCTGTTGAAGACATTGGGCCACAAGAGGAAGGTGAGTTTGAAAATATCCTTTGGGATTGATATTATTTTTATATGGACCTTGAAATAATGTGTGTGTTGTTGTTCCAATAGGCATCAGAAGGAGAAATAAAACTAAAAAAGACAGCAGTGAAAAGGAAGCAGTTGAAGAATTAAGTAGTAACAATACATCTGAAGACATTCCAACTACAAAAAGTGAACATAATCTTCAACAAAACCCACTTAAATGGTTTGGGATTTTGGTGCCACAGTCCCTGAAACAAGCTCAGTCATCATTCAACCAAGGTGCTATTTTTTTCTGAAGATTTGGTTTTAGTTCAAAGAGAACCAATGCTATAGCAGAAATCTTCTTTTAACCATTTCTGCATGTGTTTATGCAATATTAGGTACTAATAAATAGGGCTGCATGATTAATCAACATTGAATTGACATTGAGGTTTTAATTAGTGCGATAAATAACCGCAAGAGGCTGAGGGTATTTTTGTTTTGTTTTGTTTTTCTCCGCCGTCACCGACATTTAAGTTCCGCAAAGAAATTAAAAATAGGAGGAAAAACATGTGATTACAAAGCCAAATGTCTTGTAATTTTTCAGCTTCAAATCAGAACGAGCGAAAATACCGTGATTACGTAATGACAGCAAATAAAGACAAGATCCGGCCTCGTTTTTCAAGCTGTTTAATATGTATTTAGGTTAGCTTTTTGCTCACAGACGGCGTGGATTGGTTGGTAGAGTGGCCGTGCCAGGAACCCTCAGGTTGCGGGCACGATCCCCGGTTCGATCAACGGCTTCCGCCATCTGAGTCATGTTTGTTGTGTCCTTCACCCTTGCTCCTGATGGGTCGTGCATGGTTAGGGCCTTGCGTGGCAGCTCCCGCCGTCAGTGTGTGAATGTGGAAATAGGGTCAAGCGCTTTGACCTTTACAAGTATTTACCATTTAAAAATTAGTCTAATATTTGTTTTTGTTTTTTTGGGATATCAAAGTTATTTACCTTCCAATTAGAATACAATGTGAACAATTCTACATAAATAAGAAATAAAAGTTTATATTATTTTAAATGGTTACTTGCATTATTATTTATTATGATTAAATTGCATTTGAATCACCGTATAATTTTTATTGGTTATTGTTTGAGTTTAAGAGCATGATGTAGACAAAAGCTCTGTCTGTCTGCATAAAGCTAAATATCTTTAAGTAAATTATTGCATATTGTTCTAATGTGTGGCACCTTGAGACAATAATATGTCATTCACTCGTTATTTTCGCAGTTTAATGCGTTTTTATGTATAAACTATAATAATCGCAAATCGAATCGCAATTTTGGAGAGAAACTTTGCAATTAGATTTTTTTTAACGAAATCCTGCAGGGTAAGAACAAATAAGAGGAAAAAAGAAGATAAAGCCAAATGTCGAATATTTTTGTCTGTATGATTACATTACATTATAAACACTGTATAGTTTTTATCGATTATTTCTTCAGTTTAAGAGCATGATGACAAAAGCTCTAAGTCAGTCTGCACAAAGCCAATTTTTTTTAAAGTGAACAACTGCATATTGTTATAATCTAATGTGTGGCACCTTGAGACTAGAGATGATATGTATGGCTCTTTAAAAGGAGCTGGATGTTGAGGATTCGTTCCTTTTAAAAGAGCGGTTCAAAAGACAGGCTCGTTCCTATATTAATTTTTTCAAGCAACTTGTTTTCATCAAGGAAACTCTTGGCTACTCTTGGCTGTAATAAGATAAAAGTTTGGTCAATACATCAAAATGTATACATTACAACAATATAGACACCATAAAGTGAGAATAATTTTGAAATATGAATAATCTAATTTGGCTTTTATTTCCATTGTAAATATTACACAAGATGGTGCCATTTCCCCATTCTATGACAATAAAGTCACTACAGTATGTCCGCTTTACCTTGCATGTCCTCACCCTCATGGATTGCGCGGAGGTGCATCCAAATCTACGTTTCCTTTAATTTTTGTTAATTTTGTTATATTTTCCATTTGGTAATATCTCTTTCTATTTCCGAATACAGCGGCGAAAAGGCTGCAGTAGTTTCAGGTGCTTATTAAACTCTTCCCCTAAGTTAACTGCCTGCTCGTGAGTGTGTGCACATGATAGCTTTCACAGGAATAGAGCCTTCTAGGACGACTAACTCGGTGATGTCATTATTCCTTCAATAAATAAAGCCAATAAATCTGATTCTGAGAGGGCAGCGTTGGCAATTTGCATAAAAATGTCTCTCAAACGAACAAATTACAACTGCGAATCGGTTCTCATCGTTCACTTAAAAGAGCCGTTCAAAGGATACGACTCGTTTGCAAACGTCACATCTCTACTTTAGACAAGAATATGTTAGTTGACAGTCTAAAAGTAACATGTCTTCCTTCACTTATTATTTTCGCAATTATGTGCATTTTTATGGATAAAATAGAATTGCAATTTTAGCAATGATGTTTTTTCTCAAAATTGTGGAGCCCTACTAATGAAACCATCTTCTTTATGGCTTCTGCTTTTATTCAGTAATCGAGCTGACTGCTGAGATTGCAACTCTTCAGGTGGCAATTATCAACACCAGACAGGAGTTAAAGGACCACATTCAGAAGAAGGTCACTGCATCCTTGTTGGAAAAGACTCCCTAAAAATGGATGCTGGAAATACACTGTCGTTTTCAGAAAGGTGTATCTATGTAGATGTATTAGTCCGACAGGACGCAGTGGTTAACACATCAACCTCACAGTCTGGAGATATGGCTTTGAGTCGCCAGTGGGACATCCCTGTGTGGCGTTTGCACACCTGTACATACACAGGTTTACACCAGGTACTCCGGCTACCTCCAATATCCGAAAGACATGCATGTAAGGTTAAATTGTCCTTGCCTTTTGGAATAGGCTACAGCTCAAGCATGTGACCCTAATGAGGACAAGTGGAATACAATATTGATGGATAGATCGGATTTAGTATCCATCCATTTTCTACCGCTTGTCCCTCTCGGAGCCTATACCAGCTGTCACAGGGAGTACATGCAAGCTCCACACAGCCCCTGAGCTTGGAATTGAACCCAGGACCTTCTCGCTGTGAGGCACAAGCTCGAACCACTGCGCCACTGTGCTGCCCTGGGATTTTTTTAGTCATACTTTATGTGGTATATGTGTTGTCAATGCTGCTTAAAGTAATATATTTTATCATGGCGCCACGGAAGGCCGCCACGGTATTGTGCTCTCTTGTAGTTGTGTTTTTCTTGTCTTGCATTGAAAAAAGAGAGCACAGTCTACCAAGTCAAAATCCTTGTGTTAAAAATACTTGGCCAATAAAGCTGATTCCAATTGTTTGGGGTACTTGTAGTGTTTTTTACTAAGGTAGAATTCAGAAACATGTATACTGGTTTGGCTCTGGCAAAGATACCGTTACCTTGAAGTCCAATAATGAGATACAGTATGTCATACTGTTAGAGACATTAATTACTTGAATGGTTGAAGTGCAAAACTTTTTGTCTGCAGAATTTTCGCATTTTGTGACTTGTACTCTGGATAATGAGAACCAATATTTATTGCCACCTTCCTAACTAAAATAGTGTATGGCTGATAGTGTACTGTATTGACCCTATTGTACCACAGTGTTTTGGTTTTTTTTCAACAACAACAAAAAAGTTCATCTTTAAAAGTATATTTTTTTAAAGTCACAAAGCAGTAAAGAAGCAGGCTTCGAAAAAGAGGGATCCACCTTATATTCGCATCAATACAGTGTTAAAATCATAAATAGCCCCAAATAATTAAGATGCATATTTTTTTTGTATTTAAGGTATTAATATATGTATTCATCCCCTTGCTGCATTATGTATTAGTATGGCTACTATATTACTGTACTCGTGTCAAACAAATCCAAATCATTTTGCCGATCACAAACTGCAGATTGTTGTTAATCAGATGTACCATTTGAAAATAATACAGAAACAGGTGATACAAATTAGTTTTATAGACAAAATGGACACATTTAATAAGTAATCTAGAAGATTTCTGTGACAAACAAGCACGCCATCTCAATCAATCAACGTTTATTTGTATAGCCCTTAATCACAGGTGCCTTGAAAAAGCTGCACAAACCACAACAACGACATCCCCTCATTTGAAACCACATCTAGACCAAGTGGGTACAGTCATTGAATTATTCATGATAATTGGGAGGCTGCGGAGGCTCGTACATGAGTGTCTTCCACTTAAATTGTGAAATGATGAGTATGATACACCATATTGCCAAAAGTATTTGGCCACCCATCCAAATGATCAGAATCAGGTGTCCTAATCACTTGGCCCGGCCACAGGTGTATAAAATCAAGCACTTAGGCACGGCGACTGTTTCTACAAACATTTGTGAAAGAATGGGCCGCCCTCAGGAGCTCAGTGATTTCCAGCGTGGAACTGTCATGGGATGCCACCTGTGCAACAAATCCAGTCGTGAAATTTCCTCGCTCATAAATATTCCAAAATCAACCATCGGCTTTATTATGAGAAAATGGAAGAGTTTGGGAACAACAGCAACTCAGCCACGTAAACTGACAGAGAGGGGTAGGCGGATGCTGAAGCGCATAATGCAAAGAGGTCGCTGCCTTTCTGCACAGTAAGTTGCTACAGAGCTCCAAACTTCATGTGACCTTCCAATTAGCCCACATACAGTACGCAGAGAGCTTCATGGAATAGGTTTCCATGGCCGGGCAGCTGCATCTAAGCCAAACATCACCAAGTCCAATGCAAGGCGTTGGATGCAGTGGTGTAAAGCACGTCGCCACTGGACTTTAGAGCAGTGGAGACGCATTCTCTGGAGTGATAAATCACGCTTTACCATCTGGCAATCTGATGGACGAGTCTGGGTTTGGAGTTTGCCAGGAGAACGCTACATTTCGGACTGCATTGTGCCGAGTGTGAAATTTGGTGGAGGAGGAATTATGGCGTGGTGTTGTTTTTCAGGAGTTAGGCTTGGCCCCTTAGTTCCAGTAAAAGGAACTTTGAATGCTCCAGGATACCAAAACATTTTAGACAATTCCATGCTCCCAACCTTGTGGGAACAGTTTGGAGTGGACCCCTTCCTCTTCCAACATGACTGTGCACCATTGCACAAAGCAAGGTCCATAAAGACATGGATGCCAGAGTCCGGTGGGGATGAACTTGACTGGCCTGCACAGAGTCCTGACCTGAACCCGATAGAACACCTTTGGCATGAATTAGAACGGAGACTGAGAGCCAGGCCTTCTCGACCAACATCAGTGTGTGACCTCACCAATGCGCTTTTGGAAGAATGGTCGAAAATACCTATAAACACACTCCGCAACCTTGTGGACAGCCTTCCCAGAAGAGTTGAAGCTGTAATAGCTGCAAATGGTGGACCGACATCATATTGAACCCTATGGGTTAGGAATAGGATGGGCGCTTCAAGTTCATATGTGAGTCAAGGCAGGTGGCCAAATACTTTTGGCAATATAGTGCATGATGTACAATAGGGATGGGAATGATTTTCATGTGTATCTAATGCATAAGAGTATGGATGGGAGGGTTTTTTAATTTTAGTTTTCTCTTTACATATGTATGTATGACGTTCAATGTAATTGTGTATTCCTTGTTTTGGTTTTTTTCTTTAAAAGGAAGAAATGTTAAAGGCGGGCAGGCAATCGCTGGGTCGTGTCCTGACCGGAAATGAAACACGCGTCTCTTGTGTGTACTTCCTGGTCCGATCTAATCCCGCCTGTCTGTGCTCGCACACGCGCACACCCAAACAAGCCCCCTCCTCCTGCGTCTGCGCGACAGATGTAGCCTCCTGCCGTCCTGATGTTTGCCGACGTCCGTGTTTGGCGTTTAAAACGACCCAACTGTCGCCTGGAGTCGTTTGTCGTCCTTTTCCCGGCACCGAGCTCGACCTCTTGTTGTGTGACTGGCGAGCCGGGAAGTAAACACGCCGTCCTGTGCCCATGACAGGCAGCAAATACTAATCGCTACCATATCATCATCGTTGATTTCTCAATCGGGTCCTCATGGCGTCCGTTTCGAAGGTGTCTATTTTGGATTACTTTAATATAGTGTTTGAGGGCGAAAATGGCAAAATCGAGTCCAACTGTAAAGCGTGTGGCACGAGAATCCAGGCGAAGCGCAGCGTCACGTCCAACTTCGTAACGCATCTTAAGGTAATTTCCCCAAATCGAATCTTTTGATATTACACTGCGGTAACAGCAATCTCTCCTGGCAGCGCAAGCATCAGGCCATGTATGAAGACTTTGTGAAAAGGAAAGACATGAAGCGAGAAGGTTACTCCTCTGGTCACATCCACACCGTGACGGCCCATGACGGGAACGCCCGCTGCTGCATCAACATGGGGGCAGCAGTGGGAGGAGGAGGAGGAGCAGCTGGTGGTGGTGGGACGACAGCCCTGGAAGCAGGAGGAGCAAGCAGGTTCCAAAAGCATGACCCACGTCAGGTATGTTGTTGGAGGACATCCTCACACGGCATCATGGCATACATAGGAAGACTAAGAATTTTGACCCTGGACTTTTTGGTCCAGACTGGCCCACTAGAAAAGCCCCATTTTTTTATGCAGTGGAACCTCTGTTTACAAATATAATTGGATCTTGAACATGGTTCCTGAACCGAAAAGTGTGTATGGTGAAGCAGAGTTTCCCACGAGAATCAAAGTAGAATAATTGGTTCCATCCTCTACCCCAGGGGTCACCAACCTTTTTGAAACCAAGAGCTACTTCTTGGGTACTAAGTAATGCGAAGGGCTACCAGTTTGATACACACTTCAATAAATTGCCGGAAATAGCCAATTTGCTCAATTTACCTTTAACTCTATGTTATTATTAATAATTAATGATATTTACACTTAATTGAACGGTTTAAAAGAGGAGAAAACATGAAAAAAATGACAATTAAATGTTGAAACATAGTTTATCTTCAATTTCGACTCTTTAAAATTCAAAATTCAACCGAAAAAAAGAAGACAAAAACTAGCTCATTTGAATCTTTTTGAAAAAATTTAAAAAAGAATTTATGGAACATCATTAGTAATTTTTCCTGATTAAGATTCATTTTAGAATTTTGATGACATGTTTTAAATAGGTTGAAATCCAATCTACACTTTGTTAGAATATATAACAAATTGGACCAAGCTATATTTCTAACAAAGACAAATCATTATTTCTTCTAGATTTTCCAGAACAAAAATTTTAAAATAAATTCAAAAGACTTTGAAATAAGATTTAAATTTGATTCTACAGATTTTCTAGATTTGCCAGAATTTTTTTTTCCGAATTTTAATCATAATAAGTTTGAAGAAATATTTCACAAATATTCTTCGTCGAAAAAACAGAAGCTAAAATGAAGAATTAAATTAAAATTGATTTATTATTCTTTACAACAACAAAAAATTTACTTGAACATTGATTTAAATTGTCAGGAAAGAAGAGGAAGGAATTTAAAAGGTAAAAAGGTATATGTGTTTAAAAATCCTAAAATCATTTTTATGGTTATATTTTTTCTCTAAAATTGTCTTTCTAAAAGTTATAAGAAGCAAAGTAAAAAAATTAATGAGTGTATTTAAACAAGTGAAGACCAAGTCTTTAAAATATTTTCTTGGATTTTCAAATTCTATTTGAGTTTTGTCTCTCTTAGAATTAAAAATGTCAGGCAAAGCGAGACCAGCTTGCTAGTAAATAAATACAATTTAAAAAATAGAGGCAGCTCACTGGTAAGTGCTGCTATTTGAGCTATTTTTAGAATAGGCCTGCGGGCTACTCATCTGGTCCTTACGGGCTACCTGGTGCCCGCGGGCACCGCGTTGGTGACCCCTGCTCTACCCTATATTGGTAAAAACTGCACACTTTGAAGACACTATAATGATTAGGGGCATTCTACTGCATTAGTTCAAAGTGCTATCCCAGTACCAAAAAAGGGTTTAACAAAACAATTATTTTCACACATGTATTTTTACTGAGATGATATTATGATTTGTTTAGACCCAGGGCATTACCCGAGGTAGTGATAAGATACACAAATGCAAAATCATATATGTATATATACAAACCCCGTTTCCATATGAGTTGGGAAATTGTGTTAGATGTAAATATAAACGGAATAGAATGATTTGCAAATCATTTTCAACCCATATGCAGTTGAATATGCTACAAAGACAACATACTTGATGTTCAAACTGATAAACCTTTTTTTTTTTTTTGCAAATCATTATTAACTTTAGAATTTGATGCCAGCAACACGTGACAAAGAAGTTGGGAAAGGTGGCAATAAATACTGATAAAGTTGAGGAATGCTCATCAAACACTTATTTGGAACATCCCACAGGTGAACAGGTGGGTGCCATGATTGGGTATAAAAGTAGATTCCATGAAATGCTCAGTCATTCACAAACAAGGATGGGGCGAGGGTCACCACTTTGTCAACAACTGTGTTAGCAAATTGTTGAACAGTTTAAGAAAAACCTTTCTCAACCAGCTATTGCAAGGAATTTAGGGATTTCACCATCTACGGTCCGTAATATCATCAAAGGGTTCAGAGAATCTGGAGAAATCACTGCACGTAAGCAGCTAAGCCTGTGACCTTCGATCCCTCAGGCTGTACTGCATCAAGAAGCGACATCAGTGTGTAAAGGATATCACCACATGGGCTCAGGAACACTTCAGAAACCCACTGTCAGTAACTACAGTTGATCGTTACATCTGTAAGTGCAAGTTAAAACTCTCCTATGCAAGGCGAAAACAGTTTATCAACAACACCCAGAAACGCCGTCGGCTTCGCTGGGCCTGAGCTCTTCTAAGATGGACTGATACAAAGTGGAAAAGTGTTCTGTGGTCTGACGAGTCCAAATTTCAAATTGTTTTTGGAAACTGTGGACGTTGTGTCCTCCGGACCAAAGAGGAAATAAACCATCCGGATTTTTATAGGCGCAAAGTTGAAAAGCCAGCATCTGTGATGGTATGGGGGTGTATTAGTGCCCAAGGCATGGGTAACTTACACATCTATGAAGGCGCCATTAATGCTGAAAAGTACATACAGGTTTTGGAGCAACACATTTTGCCATCCAAGCAACGTTACCCTGGACGCCCCTGCTTATTTCAGCAAGACAATGCCAAGCCACGTGTTACATCAACGTGGCTTCATAGTAAAAGAGTGCGGGTACTAGACTGGCCTGCCTGTAGTCCAGACCAGTTGAAAATGTGTGGCGCATTATGAAGCCTAAAATACCACAACGGAGACCCCCGGACTGTTGAACAACTTAAGCTGTACATCAAGCAAAGAAACATCATCATCCATGCAAAAAAACTCCATACTCTTCCGCAACGGTACACCATGGCAAAAAAAGAACAATTCAACATTCAACGTCACTATGGGGAGTTTTGACGGAGCAGAAACGTGCGAACTTGTTGGGAGTTTCCTCCTCTCCCAGCTCGCTAGCCTCAACCTGAACCTTGGTATTTACCGTGATGACGGACTGGCAGTGTGTCGCGCCTCGCCAAGGAGCAGCGAGAATACCAAGAAGCGTATATGCCAAATCTTCAAAGAGAACGGCCTACGGATCACAGTTGAAGCCAACAAGCAAACCGTCAACTTCCTCGACGTCACTTTCAACCTGAGGAATAACAGCTACCAACCATTCACGAAACCCAACACAACACTCCAATACGTGCACCATGACAGCAACCACCCACCCACCACCACGAAAAGAATACCTACCGGTATTAATAAAAGACTATCGATGCTGTCATCTAGCAAAGCTGAATTCGACAAAGCAACCCCCCCCATACCAAAAAGCACTTGATGAAAGCGAATACAACTTCACCCTCACCTACGAACCCACGCCAGGAAACCAACCAAAAAGGAGCAGAAAACGAAACATTATCTGGTACAACCCCCCATACAGCAAAAACGTCTCAACTAATATTGGCCACAAATTCCTCACCCTGATCGACAAACACTTCCCCAAAGGCAACACCCTAAGAAAAGTATTCAACAAGAACAACATTAAATTGAGCTACAGCTGCATGAACAACATACGACAAATCATTTCAAACCACAATAAAGCAATTGAAAAGGAGCCGTCCACCACCAGGCAGAACGACTCCAAAACCGACAAAGGCTGTAACTGCCGCAAGAAACCTGATTGCCCTCTCAACGGGGGGTGCCTACAACCATCAGTCGTTTACCAAGCAAAGGTAACACGCAAGGACATTAACACATCCGACACATATGTAGGATTAACTGAGGGAGCATTCAAAACCAGATGGAACCATCACAAGGCCTCGTTCAGAAGCAAAAGCTTGCGGAACACTACAGAACTCAGTAAACACATTTGGAATCTCAAAGACAATAATGTTGAATATTCTGTAACATGGCAAATTCTTGCATCCAGCACACCTTACAACAGTGGTAATAAAAGATGCAACCTATGCTTAAAAGAGAAACTGTTTATTATATACAGTCCAGACTTGTCATCCCTCAACAAGCGCAGCGAAATTGTATCAGTATGCCGTCACAGAAGGAAACACCTCCTAGGTAACACATGAGCCAATCACCACGCCCCTACGCCTGCCTGTACCCACCCGCTCTGTGCCCTATATAAACCATGGTATGTGAATGCTTCCATTAAAATCTCCTGATGATTGAGGAAACCCTCATGAAACAGGCCTGTAGAGATGAAATAGTCTTGTGATTTTTTTCCCACACATACATATATATATATATATATATATATATATATATATATATATATATATATATATATATATGTATGTATATGTATATATATATATATATATATATATATATATATATATGTATATGTATGTATGTATATATATATATATATGTATATGTATGTATGTATATATATATATATATGTATACGTATGTATGTATATATATATATATGTGTACGTGTGTATGTATGTATGTATATGTATGTATATATGTATATATATGTATGTATGTATGTATGTATATGTATATATATGTATGTATGTATGTATGTATATATATATTTATGTGTGTGTTTGTGTGTGTAGGTGTATATACAGTCGCGATCAAAAGTTTACATACACTTGTAAAGAACATAATGCCATGGCTGTCTTGAGTTTCCAATAATTTCTACACCACTTATTTTGATTTTATATGATATAGTGATTGGAGCACATACTTGTTGGTCACAAAAAACATTCATGAAGTTTGGTTCTTTTATGAATTTATTATGGGTCTACTGAAAATTTGACCAAATCTGCTGGGTCAAAAGTATACATACATCAAAGTTAATATTTGGTTAACTTGTCCCTTGGCAAGTTTCACTGCAATAGGGTGCTTTTGGTAGCCATCCACAAGCTTCTGGTTGAGTTTTTGACCACTCCTCTTGACAAAATTGGTGCTTTTGTTGGTTTTCTGACATGGACTTGTTTCTTCAGCATTGTCCACACGTTTAAGTCAGGACTTTGGGAAGCCATTCTAAAACCTTAATTCTAGCCTGATTTAGCCATTCCTTTACCACTTTTGACGTGTGTTTGGGGTCATTGTCCTGTTGGAACATCCAACTGCGCCCAAGACCCAACCTCCGGCCTGATGATTTTAGGTTATCCTGAAGAATTTGGAGGTAATCCTCCTCTTTCATTGTCCCATTTACTCTCTGTAAATCACCAGTTCCATTGGCAGCAAAACAGGCCCAGCATAATACTACCACCACCATGCTTGACAGTAGGTCTGGTATTCCTTGGATTAAAGGCCTCCCCTTTTCTCCTCCAAACATTTTGCTGGGTATTGTGGCCAAACAATACCCTTATTGACTCATTTCCAGAGGATAGTGAATCTTTACTGTTAACCAAGCTGTGCAATTAGTATTCTAAAACTACATTCAAGTTGAATTTCTATAGTATTGTACCTTGAGGAATATAATAAAATGGTGTCTGAAATGTGAAGGATATACCTACTTTAGTGAGATACCAAAACTGACCTTAATCATGTGACTATGACCATAGGTTTTAATCAGTGAGGCCATCACTAAGATGATCGTTAATGATCTGCAGCCAGCTTCCATGGTGGAAAATCCTGGCTTCAGAGCACTGCTTCAGCTCCTGGAGCCCCGTTACACCCCAGACCCCCAGCACTACATCCAGAGCCAACTCCTCCCAGCCTATGCCTACCAGGCCCAGGTGGCCATCCGTCAAGCTCTGGCCTCAGCGCATGCCCTCAGCCTCAGCTTGGACGTCTGGAGGGCCTCATCTAGAGGGTAAGGATGAAAACATTACTTAAAGGGGAACTGCACTTTTTGGGAATTTTGCCTATTGTTCACAATTATTATGAAAGACATGATGACGGATGGATTTTTTTTTAAGGCTCCAGCACCCCCCTAGACCCCGAAAGGGACAAGCGGTAGAAAATGGATGGATGGATTGATATTTTAAATAATTTCGATCAGAGGTCTGCTTACAATAGAGCCTTTTGGATCTGTTCAATTCTGCCTATAGAGCCCCTAAAAACATTCAAACACCTCCATTAGGGTTTTATAAACATGATGTAAGTACTGTATATGTGTGTAATGTAGTAATGAGCACATCTTAATCCTCTTCGTCCCTGACGGGACATAAGGCTTTGACGATCTGCCTCCATCTGGACCTGTCTTGAGCAACATGCTGTGCCTCGCCCCAGGTTAGGTTCATCTCCTTTAGCTCAGCTGTCACTGTACGCCGCCACATGTTCTTGGGCCGGCCTTGCTTCCTTTTCCCAGGTGGAGTCCATCATAGTAAGATCTTGGGGATGCGGTCTTGGTACATCCTGAGAACATGCCCAAGCCATTGGAATCGGCGGCACATACAGTATATTATTTACGCATTTTGATCATTTTAAGCATACGTGGCGCATTCATTTAAAAAACGCGTCACATTTGCTTTTTTTATTCTTCATCACTGATTTCTACTCACTGCAGACTTTATTAAAGCCAACAAACATAATAAAACATCACTTACTGTGCAAGGTTCGCTGTCATTAGGATGCCGACTGCTAGGATGTTCATATATTTCCATTTAGATTAAACATGTCTCGCGAATCCTCACAAAGAAACGGGGGGGACACAAGCGCTTTTCGTCTCGTTCTTGCCTGTTCCAGGTCCTAAGTGGCAGTCAAAGTGTACCAACTTGGTGTAAAACACCAGCCATCTTCTGTCCAGGTGAGATGCATGATTTATGATCTACAAAAAACATACAAGGAGCAGGGAAGCGAGGAAACAGCA
This sequence comes from Entelurus aequoreus, assembly GCF_033978785.1. Lineage (NCBI taxonomy): Eukaryota > Metazoa > Chordata > Actinopteri > Syngnathiformes > Syngnathidae > Entelurus > Entelurus aequoreus. The sequence goes on from NC_084737.1 coordinate 31,444,170, forward strand.
GAACACTCGATGATGTAAACATTGGCACACAGTAGGTGATCACGTCGTCGCTGTAAATAATTATTCTGCATTAGCACTTATATTAACAATATCACTAATACTTTGTTTAATTCAAATCACAAAATGTAAATTGAGTATTGTTGGCGCTCTTTGAATGGTTATCTGATTTTATGGGCGAAATAGTGGAGCTCCCATTGGCTGTAAGTGGACTTTTATTTACGTTTATTTAATATTTAGAATGCATTAAAAAAATCCATCCGTCGTCATGCCTTTCATAATGATTGTGAACGATAGGCCAAATTTTACAAAAAAGTGCAGTTCCCCTTTAAGACTAGGAGTGTCCCTATCCAATATTGATATCGGTCTGATATCGGCAAAAAAAAAGTCTGGGATGATATCGACTTGCATCTAAAATCTCTTATATTCAGATTCAGAAAAAACTTTTTTATCTTCGTAGGTAAATTAGGGTGTTGGTAGTAGCAACAAAAAAAGGACAATAAAACAATCCAACATTTAAAAATAGAATACAATTAAAATAGAGTATAGACACTAATATATACAATGTAAGGTTGGTGGTTCTGGTAATACAGAATAGTGCACATACAAGGTAAGATTTAAAGTGTCCATATTGCACGATACAAGCAGTCCTGTCGCACATTTAATTGTGCAAAGCAGGAGAGCCAGATAACAGTTAAATGTATTTCAAGAAGCACTCACTGTTGGTGTTTTCTTGTATTTTAGTGAAGTCATGTATAAAAGGTAACCATTGTAGGCTATAGGCTACTAGGAGCTAGCAGCCACTGTAGACAAGAGCTACGCACACAATAGTACACAAGCTAGACATATGTAATAATTGTCATTAATTGAACAACATTGCAGTATAAAACATGATATTTGTAAATATATACAAGTATTAAAAAGTATAGTTGCATATTACTTACATATGCAATGTCCCCAAGGCAGGAGCGTATTAGAAAGTGTTCACTAACAATCGTGTCTAGATCATTCAACTGCGTCATGTCAGTCATATGCTTGAATTAATCTGACCATTAGGTGTTGATAAAAACATTACCACTCCACTTCAATTTAATTAATGACAGCAAAAGTATATTCCAGCATTTCAAATACAACTGTTTGAGTAAATGTATTTGCTTGAGCCTTTTCTAACATTCCATACTACAAAATAATAAAAGTGTGTGCAATGATTTGTGCTGATATCATGTTGGATTAATATCGGTATCAGCTAATACCCGAGGCTCTAATTTTGTATTAGGACAACCCCACTAAATATTGTAGATTTAATAGGTCCTTCGAATATCTTCACTAAATTGTCTGTGTTGAACTTTGTCATTGGATGTTCTTTCTGACTATTGGTCTGACTCTTGGAGTGGGTGGAGCTAACACACCCGTGCGTTTAATTATCACTAAATTGCTGTAGATGCACGAAGCAGTGTGCATGCAAATGCAATGATGTGTGCTGTCCTCCATCCTTCGGCAATTCCAGCTCTTCGTAAAATGTCCCCGCCAACACTCAGATAGCAAAACATGTCAGCTTCTCAAAAAACGCTTTAAAACACTGATATACAGTTTTTATATTTTTATCCAAATTTAATCAATCTTTTGAAGCTACTTCACCATGAAATATACATATAAAATATTAATTTTGTGTTTGTCCTTTGAGGACAGTATGTGTACAAAGCTCCACATTTTATATCAAAAACTTACTTTGGCGGCTTACTTTATTGAAATAATAATAATGGTATTATTGTTTTATTTAATTGTATACACAGAGCAGGATCCAACATTAATAGAGAGACATTTAGTAGATAGTCATTCTTTCCAGAAGTTGGAAAATGTTGCTGCATGCTTTTGCTGCTGAAAAAATAGCACCATCTAGTGGACAAATGTAAAGTTATCTACCAGTCCTAATTGAAAATATAAAGGGTGGCTATCCATCCATCCATTTTCTACCGCTTGTCCCTTTCGGGGTCGCGGGGGGTGCTGGAGCCTATCTCAGCTGCATTCGGGCGGAAGGCGGGGTACACCCTGGACTTCTTTTTTTAATGTGCCTATCCTTGTTTGAGACAAGCACACACATGGTTTTATTTTTTTTATGCATTCTAATTAGTCAATAAACGCCAGCAATTGTCACCTAACAATGCAGGTAATGGGAATCGAGCTTTCCTCCAATAAAGCATGCTAGAAGAATCCCCAAACCTCCATCATTGTATATACAGTGTGCAATGTAGTAACAGGCACATTCATAATAACATGTAATATTCACATATTGTGGTAATTTTAAGCATACAGCAACACATTTATTTCACAGACGCAATCACAATGTTTGCTACTTCCTTTAACAACAACTACTAATCATGTCAGAATTCATGAGACAGTAAAGATTCAAAACCTTACATTGTTGAGTCTGAATATGAGGAGGATGAGCTACAAGTGTTAGATGCTGAGTGATGATAAGCAGATCCAGCTTTACATTAAGCCTCACGCAGCAGCATTGCGAATTGCTGAATAAGTACTACAAACTACGAACATAATAAATGATTCACTTACTGTATAATGTCTGCTCTCACTGGTATATCGATTGATGGAATGTTCATATCTTCCAGTTTAAATGAAGAATTAATCATAATTCTCACACAGGTAAAAAAAAAAAATTGTGGGCGCAAACTAGCATCTTTTTATGTCTTTCTAGCGTCTTATTCGCAACCTCCGGGTCTAAGTTAAATGTCAAAGTTGACCAACCTCTCGGCTTATGACCACAACCTTCTACTATACAGGAAAGAGGAATAATGTATCATTTAGAACTAACTTTTACCAATTCCGAGGTGATGCAGCAGCTCACCGGCTCAGTATATCAATAGCTGTATAAACTAGTTACACCTCTGTGATCAATGCGGCGCTAAAAGTAGTTTTACAGCGTTAGCTCTATTATTAACAATGTCGCTATTACTTGGTTAATATTCAGGTCAGTATTGTTGGCGTGTTTGTTTTTTAAAGGTTTTATGGGTGCAGCGGAAGATTTGAATTAGCTTTATTGTTAACCCCCTCGTATTTGCCTTATATTACAAATTAGAATGCATAAAAACAGAAAGACATATTTGTTCTTGTCTGACATAAGGGTTGTGAATGACAAGCGAAATTACGAAAATAAAAAAAGGTGCAGTTCCCTTTTTAGATAAATTCTATTATTTTATTGCATTTGTTCATGTCAAGATGAATGTTTGAATAAAAATATAATTTTCAATGGTTTTTAAATGGACATTGTTTGGGTTTTGGGTATTTGGGTTTTATGTAGTTTATTGTCATTGTAGATTGATTTTAAATTAAAAAAAATAATTTCACAGAATGTCTCTATAGGATGTAGTGATCAAGCAGTGATAATTTGGTTTTATGCAACACTTATTTTCCCTGCTCCCTTTCTATAGTTACCTTGGTGTCACCTGCCATTTTCTGTCATCGGAGTGGCAGATGCGGTCAGCTCTCCTGGCTTGTCTTCCTCTTACTGGGGATCGCATTCTCTCAGATTTTGAGGAAGTGTGTCACTCTCATGGCGTGGCCGGAAGAGCCTTTCGTGTGGTTGCAGATCCGCTCCTGACTACAACCACAGTGAAGCCATGCTGTCTTCCTGGTTTTTGCCCAGATGGGGATGAAGACGATGATACAGAAAATGGGAACAACGCAAAAGAAGAAATTGGTGGAGAAGCAGGATGGGAGGACTCATGGGAGCAGGGTCTTGGTGTTTGTCGTGTGGACTGCTTCTCTCGCTCTCTGGGACACTGCGTCAGAGAAGGGTTACGCTCATGTCCGCAGCTTGATTCTGCACTGACCAAAGCCTGCCACTTTTACAGCTACATCACAACTTTTGTTCCATCAGAGAAACTGAGCCAGGTGTTTGCTGGACCTGGGATTATGATAGGAGTCCAAGGAAGTGCCTCTCCACCAGGGCGAGACTGGGCTACTCAGCTTAAGGTATTACAATTATTATTATTTTTATTATTATTATTATTGCACTCACAATTCTTCAATAACATTGCTCAAACTCGCAAGGATCATTTTCAGAACTCTATTCACTTATGTCAAATATGTGTGTGTGTGTGTGTGTGTGTGTGTGTGTGTGTGTGTGTGTGTGTGTGTGTGTGTGTGTGTGTGTGTGTGTGTATGTATGTATGTATATATGTGTGTGTGTATATATATATATATATATATATATATATATATATTTGTGTATATATATATGTGTGTGTGTGTGTGTGTGTGTGTGTGTGTGTGTGTGTGTGTGTGTGTATATATATATATATATATATATACATATATATATATATATATACACATATACACATATATATATATATATACTGTATATACACACACATATATATATCCAACCTAATAGTATAAAAGTACAGTACCGGTACGTCAAAAAAGTGAGTACACACCCTACGAATCAGCAACCATTTTATTACAGTATGTTTTCTAAATTGACAATGCTTCCTTTGCCATGCTTGACTGTATGCAAGACACTATTATCTTGGTCGTACCAACTTGTGTTGCCAATTATTTAGATAATAATGTATGTGTGTTCTAAATCTAATTGCAATACAAGATGAACACGGACTACTCCAAAGCACAGGTGTCACTAGCCAGCCACATCATTTTGTGTCTTGCAAAAGCCTGGAAATAATGTGCCTCAATAAACCATGTCATCTTTCTTACTAAATGCCTATACATCCATTTTCTACCGCTTGTCCCGTTTGTCTCAGCTGCATTCGGGCGGAAGGCAGGAGACACCCTGGACAAGTCGCTACCTCATCTGTTCTTTCAATTTTGACAGAAAAATTGCATGTAGTGCTTGCATTTGTATATCTTTCAAACTTATCTAATCCTGCAACATTTATTATATTTTAATATCATCATGTCACCATTATCATATTTTCTAAACATTTGTTGTTGGAATTAATATAAATAATTAAATATCTGCCAGTCACCTTGAATTATGATTCAAGGTGACAAAGCGAGTTATCCATTAATACGTAGCAAAAAAACAACTAATAATGAAATGCTTAGGCAGTGTAATTATGTGTATTGTATCAGTGTATATTGTAGTGTATATAATATTAGGGTGATATTATCATGAGGCAATGATAAATTCATTCATATATATTTACTGTTACAAGCGGCCCTCTGAGTGCAGCCATTACTGTGATGTGGCCCTTAAAAACAGGTTTGATACCCCTGCTCTAAATTATATCCAAGCTTCTATTCTATTGTGCTTTCCTTGAAAAAATATACTGTAATAAATGGTTGCTGAAATGTGACCGGAAGAATGGTTCTGGACTTCAATGTAATTAGAACCCTGAAATAACACCCACATAGTCACCTTTACACTCTTTTTATCTGTTTAATCCAATATAGTAATGCTGCCTGAGGCTAAACCAATCATTGGCCACAATACTAAACAGGACACTCAGATTGGTGTGGTCTCATCTAGAGGCCACTACTAACTGTAGTATTGATATTCTTTTAGTTATTTTAGCCATGCTTTGAAATGCTTAATTTAGGCCAAAAATGCATAGAATATGCATTAAAAAACCTGTGATAGAGGGAAGCTGCAAACTTCGAAAGGCGATGTGGTGAGGGATGACTGTACATGCTAATCTCTCATCTATTAATATGTCCATGTTGGAATTCAGGTGCTTCGACGGCTGTTAGAGTCCGTGGAGGTCTTGGAGGAGATGAGTGCTCCAGGGGAAATGGTGCTGTGCGTTTCAGAAAGGGCCCTGCTGAGGGAGCTCACTGACACGTTGGAGCCGTTCATCGAGGCCTGGGACATTGTGTCTGGGGAGCGACAGGTGGACATGAACACCGATAGACATGTGTACATCAGTCTGGCTCTTCCTTGTGTCTTAGGCTTGCGCAAACATCTCTCGGAGACGTCAACTCCTTGTTGCCCTTCCCTCTTGGCAAGCCTAAGCCAAGCTGCAGAGCGTCGTCTCGCTCCTATCCTGGAGGATCCCCTCTACATCACGGCTACTACTCTCGATCCCCAGTTCAAGCTCACATGGAGCAATAACCCTGAGTGGCACAGACAACTTCTTCTAGAAGAATTATCCAAACATTCTGCAGACTCAGAGCAACATCCTCATTCCTACACGTCTCCAGCACAGGCGCCATTGCCTGTTTCACCTTTGGCTCGCCCCTGCAAGCTGTTCTCTTTCATCAAGCAGAGGCCCATTAGTCAGGCCAAGAGCCTTGAGCAGGAGCTCGCCATCTACCTGCGAGAGGAACCTACGGACGAAGAGGCTCTGCATTACTGGCAGCGTAAAACAATTGACTTCCCGCTCCTCTCCCAGGTGGCCAAGAGGGCGTTTACCGTACCTGCTTGTGGCACGGCGGTGGAAAGCATCTTCAGCCAGGCCGAGAACTGTCTGCGGCCCGAAAGAGGCTGCGTCTTACCACAGAACTTAGAGACACTCATATACCTCAAAGCCAACTCCAGATTGTTATGGACATAGTCTATTTCCGACACACTAAACAACACAGGCAATTGTGATGGGATTAACTCCAAAGCCTCTTTGATGTTCCTGAGGCGTTGTTTTAATTTATGAACACTATCCCCTAAGACTTTCAGGAACAAACCAAGGATAACGTTACCAGTAACAGTTGCAAAATAAATCATGTGACATTTTTGTTATAGTTTTTAAATGGCTAATCAAACAGAAGTGCATCTCCAGCTAAGTTTATTTTTAAGTTACATTTTACAAATTTTTCCACATTAGTGAACAATGTACTTTGATCCCTACACAAAACCTTCTTGGCCAATTTCCATACTACATGGTGGAGGAGTGGGGCATAAGCCAGAGAAGTTTTAAAAATTTGAGGATTCGAATAAGAATGCAGAACATACTTTCTCTGTGAATAATGCATCAACTAGAATGATAAGATACAGTATAGTATGCAGAGGATGGCTACTTTCAAAAGGTGAATTATTGGTGCTTGTTTTTTGGTTTGCAATTTATTCTTGATTCAACATGTCTTCTTCCAATGCTTGAATTCATTAGAATGAATTCCCCAAATATTGTTTTTGATTAGATGCTGATGAATAACAGCGGTTGTGCCCTGAAATGGTAGCTGCAAGAGCTTGCTACAATACTGTAGATCCATCCATCCATCCATTTTCTACTGCTTGTCCCTCTCGGGTCACTGGAGTGCTAGAGCCTATCCCAGCTGCATTCGGGCGGAAGGCGGGATACACCATGGACAAGTCGCCTCTTCATCGCAGGTCCAAGACAGATAACATTCACACTCACATTCACACACTAGGGCCAAGTTAGTGTTGCCAATCAACCTATCCCGAGGTGCATGTCTTTGGAGGTGGGAGGAAGCCGGAGTACCCGGAGAGAACCCACACAGTCATGGAGGGAACATGCAAACTCCACACAGAAAGACCCCAAGCAAAATATTTGGCGAAAAATCAAAGGTCTTCATTCAGTTTACCTGGGGGTCGCTGGACGAAGACTCAGAGTAAGGTTGGACTCACAAAATAGTCACTTCAGATCATCAGAATCATGTTTTAACCACATGACTACATTTGTTAACTACCTCTACCAACAGTCATAGTGACCCTGAGCCGTATTAGTGTTCTTTCTCGTGGGATTCCTGCAGTGTTGGGCAGTAGGTTACAAGTTTAACTACATTGGGTTTTTTTTACATCACCACAGAAGCTGCATTTTCCCAGGCATATCTAAAGCTTCAACGCATCTCTCCTGGACTATGTCACTTACCTATCTACCCGTCATCACAGTCGAGACACTAGTAAGTACACACAAATGGCTGCGATCCAAATTGCTGTATCTAATACAAGTTCACGTGTCGAGACGCTACTGTCGATGTCCAAGATAGATTTAGGGACACATTCTGGTATTTCCCTAAATTAACACAATAAATGCCAGCTGAGCTACAATAATCTTCACGATTGAGTCACTCAAAAAACAAACAGCATTTGTACTAGCTAGCAACATGTCATTTGGCAGTAACATATTACCATTATGTGTGTTTCTTTAGTCACTTCAATTAGACCACAACAATGAGATAAATAAAAAATAATTACAACTTGACTGAATTACACTGACCAATCTGACTAACTAAAACCAAAAAAATAAATACATGTCAATTTAATAAGAAAGATACCCACATTTGCAACTATAATATCAGTGATGTTTCTAATGTGACATGGACTCACTGACCATTAGTGTGAGACCAAGAAATACTCATATTTCAGTGCACATGTTAAAAAAATATTTTAGTCTTCATTTATACCTGAATGATTAAAGCGATACGATTTTGTAATGAAGTGAACATCAGTTGTATTGCAGATTAATTGATCATGTAGTGATTACGTGGATTGAAGTTTGTTCTTAAAAAGGGTGGTGAGTTTGGGCGCCGTGATACAAAAATGCTCTGATGTTGGCATTTCATTGGACCTTACTTTTCTTTGAAAACAGACAGAACTTAAAGGTGCCATATGTAATAATTTCATGTCAAGGAATTATTAAATGGCCCTGATATTTCAAAAGGCATTAATACATCATGTTCTTTTCGAATACCTTTATAACTGATAATGGTAGTTCAGCTGGAATATGCTCCTTAGATTTACAGCCTCGAAATACTGTTATTGTTTTCATTTCGATGCCCCGCCCTCCACTGTTTGACCAATTAAAAAGTCTGAGTGTGTCACATCCAGGTTGCCAGCGATGCACCGCTCTCTTCCTTGAGCTATTGCCACTGGTAAAGTTACTAAACATGTCAGACCTTAATAAATCTTAAAGACGTCGTTACGATTCTCAACTTATTACTCCAAACTTGCTAATTTCCTCCTTGATAGGTAAGTCAGGCATTTACGTTTTCGTATTACTTGTAATAAATAAATGGAAATTTCGTATGTAAACTATATTGTCAAATACAGTCTATGATCTTGTGTAACAAAGCTAGTATGTTCGTGCAACGAATGCTTAGGAGCGAAGCACCATCACACTAGTGTAAAGCTTACTTAGCTTCACACTAGTAAAGTTTAGTAAGGCTAACGGGGGAAATATATGCCAGTTAGCCTGTATGTCGATATGTATTCCAACTGACAAGACAACATGTATTTTCGACAAATAAAACCTATGTGTATATGGGTAGTGTCAATGCCTATTTCGTACTCAATATGCTGATACACTGAAGAAATGTGTTCCAACATTAGCACGGCTAATTGCGGTTTCTGGTACTGTATGTGCATCGGGCACATAGGGGGTGGTATTTGCTTGGCACAATCTAATGCATTACATGTAATGACTTTCTACTTTGTGTATTGACATGGTAGTATGCTATATGATTTATGCGTAACATATTTTTTGCGTTATGTTGGTTGGTTCATAGAATCGCACTCTGCACTGAAAGATGATGATGTGCGTACATGGAAGAGAATGCAGTGCGTCAGGTTGGATGCAACATGAAGTTATGCTGAACGAAATGTGGTGGTAATTTTACTGCCATCAAAGTAGGCCTATGCAATATACAATATATTATATATAATCATTTTGATGGTGGTCTGTGCGGTAAAACTATAGACATTTAACAGGGTAATGCCAACAGTCTGTCCTGACTTCAGACGAATATATTGCTGCGTAACTTTACAGATATATTTGGCTAATCGACATCAGTAAAATGTGGCATAATTACTTGGTTATCAATCTTGCAAGACCATATACAAGAGAAACTTGCAGCGTAGGACTCAACAATCGCCATTCGAAGTTTCTTGGAGTTGGATTCGGATGTGTATCTGGTATCTTCAGTCATGCAGATTGGGAGGGGAGTACAGAATTTTGACTGTGACTGCAGTTATGATCCTGGTATCAGTTCATATGGCACCTTTAACCAACAGTGACACTACTTTAACTCATGCTGCCGAACTAACATTGTCGCAATGCATGCTGGTAGCTTCGCCCCAACATGCTACAATATTGATGTTTTTAAAATATTTTTTATTGTAGCTTAGCTACATTTCTCTGATGGGTAACTTCAGTGTAGTGATGCGACATTGAATGTAGAATACTTACTACCTTTTCCAAGTAACTTGTCCAACACTGGATTCAAGATTACCGTATATTCAGTTTACTATAAGCTGCTCAGGCTGCGCAATTACAATAAACCATAAAGTTACCTACAGGGCCACAAAATATGGGCCCATGGCACACGAGACCCCTACTGTAGATACTTTTGCTTGGTCTTAAAACTACTACTAAAACTGTGCCTGCATGCAGAGTGGGGGAGTTTTAATTGCAAATGTACACGTACAACAGAGTCCTTCCTTTATTTTGTCTAATAGATCACATTAATCAATCTAGAGTGACACGTTTTATGGGAAATTACATTAGAACTGATTACAAAGATTCTTAGTGGGATTACATATCTCAAATCCTGCCTCGCTATTGTTTTAAGCTGCACGTGAGGAAGTGCATCTGCGTGAAGCGATGAAATGTCCCTTAGCAATCCCAGTAAGCTTCCAGACATGGCTCAACTTCTCAGTAGTGCTTCCTCATATCTGCGATTTGTTTGTTTGCTGCTCAATCCCACGGGTTTGTCGTTGATTATCTGTGCAGCTTCAAATGTCTCATTCTTGCTCTCTCCCCACCCACCAGACTGTGACAGCTCATCTATTTGAGTTACACCAGCCGGCTGTGCTGCGGTCCTATTGGTAATTGCCTCTCAAATGAATTACTTGGCCCAGAGTGAGGCTGAGGGATGGGAGGAAATTGTAATTGGACGCCCCTGCCCTCTCCCCTCATCGCCTCATGCCAAGTTATTACATCTGCAATGCAGAGAGCCACATGCATATGAAAAAACATTTTTTCCCCTGCCCCCACTTTACGGACCATGAGCCATGCTGCCCTTGCCTATTCATACCAGAGACACTGTCCTCCAACTCATGTCTGTATGGACAGCACAGAGCCCTATTTAGGGGGTGGGGGATTAGTTTGGTTATTGCTTAGTGCTGCATAGGACAGTAGAGTTGGCAAAAACAACTGTATCGAGAGAGCCTTGGTAACCCTGTACACACACGCCCATAAACAGACAAGCTGTGTTATTAATAACCCGCCTGTTACTGACCTGCTGACAGTTAGGATATGTGTGTGGGGGTGCTGATTGGAAACAGGGGTCACACTCATTGTGTGAAGACACTGAGGCACCTAAGGTACCAAAAATGTTAGTTCTTTGCAGCATTATCATCAAGACTGGCAAGAAAAAAGACTTTCTACAAGATTTTGGATTGTCTGCCAGACGTTATTTTTTTTCATTTGTGAGGTCAAAGGTGACTGATGTTGGATCTGAGAGAGGTCCCATATTTGTTCAAGGGGCTGCGGTCAACTTGATGCACCATGACATCTAAAAGGTGGAAGCATAGAATGGTTCAAAGAGGAATACAAAATTTGCAGCAGGAACTGACAGGTCAAGCCCAACCTTTGATTGATGAAAGCATTAAGGGACGTGTCAAAATGGTTTGGTCTACTGTATATTGTCTGGTTAGACCACATTCGTTATGCAATAAGCCCGGTCTTGTTATCGCTTGCCCTTTTAGCATCCAGGGCAGGAAAAAAGGGGGGAGTGGGTTCAGAGAGACATGCACACGATATGACTCAGGTCACAATAGCTTCTATTTCTGTTGATGCACTGGGGTTATCACTCCACTTGCAGCCACTCTCTCTCCCTCTCTCTTCGTCCAACACTCTCACTTGCTTCTGCAAAAATCATGGCGGACAAAAACAGTCGGGGCAGTGTTAAGCGGAAGGAGAAGAAGGTGGAGAAAAAACCCAATGAGGAGAAGGAGAAGGAAAAGGCAAAAGCTGTGAAGAAGCAGCAGGACAAAGTTGTGAAGAAGCCAGAGACGGCTCCTGCTGCAGTGGAAGAGGAGAAGAGGAACGGGGAAGCTGGAGGGGCAGCAGGCGAGGAGGCCAAGAAAAGTGATGGAAATGGAGCGTTTGAGCCTTATGAACTACCGCCGTTTGAGATCGTCGTAGGGTGGGTAAGATGCTTTGTTACCTGGTGACTTTTTTCCCTCTTTCTGCGTACTTGTTCAAATGAGTCTAGTGACGAAGGATACCAAACACTCGCACCTGCTACCAGTAAGAACAGGGATGAGTCGCTGAAGCTAAAAATCTATTTCTGTACTTCATAGACCCTGATTATTACAGTATGTTAAGCGTGGAGTCATGCAACAAAACATCATCTATATTTGTGCACAGTCAAGTAATACACTGTTTTCTTCAAGGAGAGCCTGCAATGCAATCATGGATTTATTTATAAATGTATATCTTTTATTACTTGCTACCAGGGAACAGATGAGCCCATTCTACTTCAAGTTTCAGTTCAGGAATGTGGAATACTCATCCGGGAGGAACAAGACCCTGCTGTGCTACCAAGTAGACACGCCAGGAGGCACCACAGAACCTGTGAAAGGTTATATGGAGGATGAACATGCCACAGCTCATGCTGAAGAGGCTTTCTTTCAGCAGGTAATCTTCTCCAGCCTTAGCTGTCCTTTACATGAAGAGGTCACATCACAGGTGTTGCTCTTTGCTTATCGTTATCTCCTCGTTGTCCCTCTTACCTGTCCAGGTGCTCCCTAACAGTAACCCGTCGCAGGAATGTGGCGTCACATGGTACGTGTCTTCTAGTCCATGTGTGGCTTGTGCTGCTAAACTGGCCAACATCCTCCAGCAGCGCAAAAAGGTCCGCCTGTGTATATTCTGCTCCCGTCTCTTTGACTGGGAAGAGCCAGAAATAGTGGAGGGTCTCAAGGCGTTGGTGAATGCTGGCTGCAAACTGAGGATGATGAAGCCTTCTGACTTCCTGCATGTTTGGGAGACCTACGTAGAGAAGGAGGACCAGACCTTTACACCCTGGGAGGACTGTCAGGAAAACTACGAGTTTTATGTGGAGAAACTGGCTGACGTCCTCAAGTAGATGTGAGTCCTAGAGCAATGGTCTCCAAAGGCTTGATTTTGAGTAGTACACCAAAGGGTCGAAGAATATTTGCTTAAAGGGGAACTACACTTTTTTTTGGAATTTTGCCTATTGTTCACAATCATTATGAAAGACGTGACGACACATGGATTTTTTTTAATGCATTCTAAATATTAAGTTAACGTAAATTAAAGTGTGCTTACAGTGGAGATAATGGGAGCTCCACTATTGCACCGATAAAAACCGATAAACAACCATTCAAAAAGCGCCAACAATACTCCATGTACATTTTGTGATTTGAATATTAACCAAGTCTTAGTGATATTGTTAGTATAGGCGCTAACACAGATAAACTATTTGTAAAGGTGATGTGATCACTTCC
>NC_084737.1:31462571-31635071 GCF_033978785.1 Entelurus aequoreus
CTGCTACTTTTTGTAGCAACGCTTTTGCCGCATACTTGTAAAACATCTTCCCGCTTGAAGCCAAACCACTGCCAGACGATGGTTTGGCTGTTGTTGCTGTTTTTCTTGGGAATTAATTCTTCCTTCATTTGTTACCACACCGCTAGCATCACAGCTAACTTTACCATGTCGCTACCTGTCTGCTCTGCGAGGGCGTATGACGATTGCGACAGTATGTGACGTATGTAAGAAGGTGCGCTTGTTTTACGTCTCTGTGAGAAGCAGATTAAAGAGTGAGAAAAGCCTGAAGTGTAATGCCTGCAGCTAAAAGCAACTGCGTGAGGACGTATACTCGAATATCACGATATAGTCATTTTCTATATCGCACAGAGACAAACCCGCGATATGTCGAGTATATTCGATATATCGCCCAGCCCTAATTTGACGTCTGCTATACTTTGGTGGTCGATCGGGGAGTACAGTCTCGGAATGAAGCGATTGTTTTGCTGTCTCCCTCCATTCAACAAGTACAGACGTAGCGTTATATGCTGTTGAGTTGCTTTAAAACAAGGCTAGTAAAAACAAAAGTATGGTCTGGAGTGTCATGTGTCGATGTAACAATAAAAGAAGGGATCCAGTTGTCTAAATGAGCTGTTTTATTCACAATCTTACAGCTACTCCAAGTGCTAACTGCTAGCCTCAGAAACATACACAGAATGTCGTTACATAAAGACGAGCGGCAACCAGTACAAAATCACAACATAAAAGGAACAACAGCTCAATTTCAAAAAGAGAGGTAAAACAAAAGTAGTGAATAGGAGGGAAAAAAATGATAAATACTGTGACGTCAGACAAGCCGGAATGCACAAAGCCATGTTTTTCTTTTACAGTGAAAGTCACTGCTTCTTCTTCAGCACCTGTAGTGAGCAACCTTGCCCAAAAGTTTATGTGCTGCGCATGTCAGAGTAAAGTATTCAAATTTAAAGGTGCCAGATATAGAAATGTGGCCAGAAATGGTACTGCAATCACGGTCAAAATTCTCTAGTCCCCTCCCCCTCTCCATGACTGAGGTTGCCAGATACGCAGCCGAATCCGAATCCTACTTCTAGGAACTTCAAATGGTAATCAATGAGTCCTACGCTGTAGGTTTCTCTCGTTTATGCTTCTTACAATATGGTTGACTAAGTAATTTATGCCACATTTTACTGATGTCGATTAGCCAAATGTATTTGTAAAGTTACGCAGCAATATTTTCGTCGAGAGTCAGGACAGATTGTTTGCATTAAAATGTTGCTAAAATGTAGAGTTTGACCGCACGGACCACCATCGAAATAATTATATATAACATATATCGCATAGGCCTACTTTGATGGCAAGCCAAGGCCAACAGTAAAATTACCGCCACATTTCGTTCAGCATAACTCCATGTTGCATCCAACCTGATGCACTGCATTCTCTTCCATGTACGCACATCACCATCTTTCAGTGCAGAGTGCGATTCTATGAGCCAACCCACGTGACGCATAAACACGTTACGCATAAATCATATAACCAACTACCATGTCAATACACAAAGTAGAAAATCATTACATGTAATGCATTATATTGTGCCAAGCAAATTCCACCCCCTATGTGCCCGATGCACATACAGTACCAGAAACTGTGCTAATGTTGGAACCCATGTCCTCAGCATATCTGCACATTGAGAACGAAATAGGCACTGACACATAGGTTTTATTTGTAGAAAATATGTTCTGCGCTGTTAGTTGGATGACACATCGACATACAGGCTAACGGCCATATATTTCCCCCGTTAGCCTGTATGTCGATGTTTCATTGACCGGGCTAGCATAGTAAGCTTTACACTAGGAGCTGAGCATCACACTATAAGCATTCCTTGCATGAACATACTAGCTTTGTTAGACAAGATCTTAGACTGTATTGGACAATATAGTTTACATAAGAAATGTCCATTTCCATTTATTACATGTAATAAGACAACGTAAATGCCTGACTTACCTATCAAGGAGGAAATTAGCAAATTTGGCGTCAGATGAAACAATCTTCTACGCCTTCAATCGTCTCCATCTTTCAAAGGCGTCCTCGATACAAATCCTCGTTTTGTTCCTGGCTTTGTCATGAATAAGTTGCCTTTTAGATTTACTAAGGTCTAACATGTTTAGTAACTTTACCAGTGGCAGTAGCTCGACGAAGAGGGCGGTGCGTAACTGGCAACCTGGATGTGACACACTCACTGACTTTCTAATATGTCAAACAGTAGAGGGTGGGGCATCGAAATGAGAACAATAAAAAATGTTCGGTGCTGTAAATCTAATTTTGAAATGAGCATATCCCGGCCGGCTATGTAGGTATTCAAAAATGGCATGATTTATTAATGCCTTTTGACATATCAGGGCCATTTAATGATGACTTGACATGAAATTATTACATATGGCACCTTTAAGGTGTGATGCATGAATCCAAATGATGATCAGATTAAATACATTTTGTCCAGGTACACGTGACTATGGTCAGCGGCTTTGCTGCGTTTTTGCTAGCAAACGTGTCCTTAAAATCTTTGCACATTTAGGTAAAACATGTTAATATTATAGTGTAGGATTGGTAAATGTAATGTAGTGATTTTGTTTTGAATTAACACATTCGTGTTTCGTAATTGCTGGCTCTGGCGAGCTCACGACTTATTCAACATGTCGCGGAACGGTGTCTCGGTTGAATGTGTTAATAAAGAATTATTGGATCTGGTCGTGGTTAGAAAAAGAAATGGACTGGTGCCTGCTTTTGGAATTCATTTTAAAGCACAAAGATTTCGGGAAAACAGTTTGCAGTCTTTGCGACAGGAAAATGATCAACTATGGTGGCAAAGGCTGGTTGTCATTGAAACGGCATTGCAAGGGAAGCTAACATGCAGCGAAGAAAAGATAAAGAAAATACATCTACAAACTGCCTGGTGAGTCATTTTCATAAGTTACTATTCCAAGGAAGTAATAATATGGCATCTTGCTGTTGACAATATGTCAACAATGTCTCATGATTTCAATCATGATTTAAAATACTAACTTGAATAAGATCTAGTGCTGCATGACCAAAGTTGCCTAGAAAGCACAATGATGTATAATCATGAATTTGTTAAGATTACAGGTTATACAAATCTCCATGTTACAAGCCCCGTTTCCATGAGTTGGGAAATTGTGTTAGATGTACTGTAAATATAAACGGAATACATCCATCCATCCATCCATTTTCTACCGCTTATTCCCTTCGGGGTCGCGGGGGGCGCTGGAGCCTATCTCAGCTACAATCGGGCGGAAGGCGGGGTACACCCTGGACAAGTCGCCACCTCATCGCAGGGCCAACACAGATAGACAACATTCACACACTGGGACCAATTTAGTGTTGCCAATCAA
This sequence comes from Entelurus aequoreus, assembly GCF_033978785.1. Lineage (NCBI taxonomy): Eukaryota > Metazoa > Chordata > Actinopteri > Syngnathiformes > Syngnathidae > Entelurus > Entelurus aequoreus. The sequence goes on from NC_084737.1 coordinate 31,465,976, forward strand.
CCTATCCCCAGGTGCATGTCTTTGGAATACAATGATTTGCAAATCATTTTCAACCCATATGCAGTTGAATATGCTACAAAGACAACATATTTGATGTTCACACTGATAAACTTTTTTTTTTTGTTGCAAATAATCATTAACTTTAGAATTTGATGCCAGCAACACGTGACAAAGAAGTTGGGAAAGGTGGCAATAAATACGGATAATGTTGAGGAATGCTCATCAAACACTTATTTGGAACATCCCACAGGTGAACAGGCAAGTTGGGAACAGGTGGGTGCCATGATTGGGTATAAAAGTAGATTCCATGAAATGCTCAGTCATTCACAAACAAGGATGGGGCGAGGGTCACCACTTTGTCAACAAATGCGTGCGCAAATAGTTGAACAGTTTAAGAAAAACCTTTCTCAACCAGCTATTGCAAGGTATTTAGGGATTTCACCATCTACGGTCCGTAATATCATCAAAGGGTTCAGAGAATCTGGAGAAATCACTGCACGTAAGCAGCTAAGCCCATGACCTTCGACCCCTCAGGCTGTACTGCATCAACAAGCGACATCAGTGTGTAAAGGATATCACCACATGGGCTCAGGAACACTTCAGAAACCCACTGTCAGTAACTACAGTTGGTCGCTACATCTGTAAGTGCAAGTTAAAACTCTCCTATGCAAGGCGAAAACCGTTTATCAACAACACCCAGAAACGCCGTCGGCTTCGCTGGGCCTGAGCTCATCTAAGATGGACTGATACAAAGTGGAAAAGTGTTCTGTGGTCTGACGAGTCCACATTTCAAATTGTTTTTGGAAACTGTGGACGTCGTGTCCTCTGGACCAAAGAGGAAAAGAACCATCCGGATTGTTATAGGCGCAAAGTTGAAAAGCCAGCATCTGTGATGGTATGGGGGTGTATTAGTGCCCAAGACATGGGTAACTTACACATCTGTGAAGGCACCATTAATGCTGAAAGGTACATACAGGTTTTGAAGCAACATATGTTGCCATCCAAGCAACGTTACCATGGACGCCCCTGCTTATTTCAGCAAGACAATGCCAAGCCACGTGTTACATCAACGTGGCTTCATATTAAAAGAGTGCGGGTACTAGACTGGCCTGCCTGTAGTCCAGACCTGTCTCCCATTGAAAATGTGTGGCGCATTATGAAGCCTAAAATACCACAACAGAGACCCCCGGACTGTTGAACAACTTAAGCTGTACATCAAGCAAGAATGGGAAAAAGTTCCACCTGAGAAGCTTAAAAAATGTGTCTCCTCAGTTCCCAAACGTTTATTGAGTGTTGTTAAAAGGAAAGGCCATGTAACACAGTGGTGAACATGCCCTTTCCCAACTACTTTGGCACGTGTTGCAACCATGAAATTCTAAGTTAATTATTATTTGCAAAAAAAAAATAAAGTTTATGAGTTTGAACATCAAATATCTTGTCTTTGTAGTGCATTCAACTGAATATGGGTTGACAAGGATTTGCAAATAATTGTATTCCGTTTACATTTACATCTAACACAATTTCCCAACTCATATGGAAACGGGGTTTGTATAATGGAACAAACACCAACTTGTAGCAGACAACATGAATGCAGTTTTACATTCATGACTAAGTGACTTACCGTATTTTTCGGACTATAAGTCGCGACTTATACTCAGGAGCGACTTATGTGTGAAATTATTAACACATTACCATAACATATCAATTAATATTATTTAGCTCATTCACGTAAGAGACTAGACGTATAAGATTTCATCAGATTTAGCGATTAGGAGTGACAGATTGTTTGGTAAACGTATGGCATGTTCTATATGTTATAGTTATTTGAATGACTCTTACCATAATATGTTACGTTAACGTACCAGGCACGTTCTCAGTTGGTTATTTATGCGTCATATAACGTACACTTATTCAGCCTGTTGTTCACTATTCTTTATTTATTTTAAATTGCCTTTCAAATGTCTATTCTTGGGTGTTGGGTTTTATCAAATAAATTTCCCCCAAAAATGCAACTTATACTCCAGTGCGACTTATATATGTTTTTTGCCTTTTTTATTATGAATTTTCGGCCGGTGCGACTTATACTCCGGAGCGACTTATACTCCGAAAAATACGGTACTTGTTCAACAAAATATTTGAGTTTTTACAATTTCAACATTTGTTATCATAATTATGTCATTATTCATAAATTTGTTTGGAACTTCTTTTCACACATGAAAACACTAGCCCTAGGGGTATTTTCTTTAAATTTCATTTTTAAAGAATTTCTATGTAGGAAATGCCTTCCAAATCATCTTAACAATGGTCAAATCTGCCCTGGGCTGCCAGCTGATATTTTTCAATTCCTAATTTATTTTTTTTACCTCACTAGGATCCCAGATAACCGTTTTTTTCCCCCCACACATGGTCAAAAATAAACTTCATAAACAATATATAGGTCATAACATTAAAGGCCTACTGAAATGAATTTTTTTTATTTAAACGGGAATAGCAGATCCATTCTATGTGTCATACTTGATCATTTCGCGATATTGCCATATTTTTGCTGAAAGGATTTAGTAGAGAAAATCGACGATAAAGTTCGCAACTTTTGCTCGCTGATAAAAAAAAGCCTTGCTTGTACCGGAAGTAGCGTGACGTCACAAGCGGTAGTGCTGCTCACAATTCCCCATTGTTTACAATGGAGCGAGAGAGATTCGGACCGAGAAAGTGACGATTACCCCATTAATTTGAGCGAGGATGAAAGATTCGTAGATGAGGAACGTTACAGTGAAGGACTTGAGAGGCAGTGATGGACATATCTTTTTTCGCTCTGACCGTAACTTAGGTACAAGCTGGCTCATTGGATTCCACTCTCTCCTTTTTCTATTGTGTATCACAGATTTGTATTTTAAACCATCTCAGATACTATATCCTCTTGAAAATGAGAGTCGAGAACGCGAAATGGACATTCACAGTGACTGAACATGTAAATACACGATTAATAATTCAGCTTTGCGAAGCTAAAAAAATAGAAGCTAACCTAGCTACGTAGCCAATGTTATAGCAGCAGTCTCAAATGCAGATAGAAACTAAATTTTAAAAAAAACCTGACTGGATGGATAGACAGAAGATCAATAATACTATTAAACCATGAACATGTAAATACACGATTAATAATATTCGGCTTGGCGAAGCTAAAAAAACAGAAGCTAACCTAGCAACGTAGCCAACGCGATAGCGCCAGTCTCAAATGCAGATAGAAACTAAATTAAAAAAAAACCCTGACTGGATGGATAGACAGAAGATCAATAATACTATTAAACCATGAACATGTAAATACACGATTAATAATATTCCGCTTGGCGAAGCTAAAAAAACAGAAGCTAACCTAGCTGCGTAGCTAACTTAGATGCGGCGGCGGGCGTTGTACGCTTTTGACGACACCCCGGCCGCCATCAGAGTCGGCAAGAAACATATATTTCCCCAAAGTTACGTACGTCACATGCACATATCGACACGCACGTACGGGCAATCGATCAAATGTTTGGAAGCCAAAGCTAGACTCACCGTAGTGCGTCTGTTATCCTGCTCAAAACACAACACAACCTCCTGGTGTTGGTGTTGCTGTAGTCCGCCGCTCCACCGGCTCCAACTTTCTTATTTGCAGTCTCCTTTGTCCATTAAACAAATTGCTCAATCGCTTTATTAACAAGCGGTAACTGGTTGTAGTTCAAAAAGTAGCGCACACACATACACGAGCTGCTGTTAGCCAAAAGTCACGCTCACACACACTCAAGTTCTCCGCCAACTCACTCGCGCATGCGCGTTTCCCAAACCCTTAAAGACACAGTACACTAATGCAAATATCACAGATATTACAGTATTGTACTTAGCCGCTAAGACACCGATCGATCCCACCTACAACGTTCTTCTTTGCGGTCTCAAAAGATTCACCAACACAGATGTCCAGAATACTGTGGAATTTTGTCAAATAAAACAAGAGGCTTTTCTATCGGGTCCGATGGGGTACCAACCACTTCCGTTGCTTTTGTGACGTCACGCGCATAAATCATATCCAAAGGAGTTTTTCAACCGGAAGTGTGGCGGGAATTTTAAAATTGCACTTTATAAGTTAACCCGGCCGTATTGGCATGTGTTGCAATGTTAAGATTTCATCATTGATATATAAACTATCAGACTGCGTGGTTGGTAGTAGTGGGTTTCAGTAGGCCTTTAAGCACACCTGCACAATCTTGGATCGATACAAGATTCATAAAAAAGCTGCTTTTAGTAGCATTTATCTCACTGCATTGTTGCATGGCAAGATTACATGAAAATAATATATTTTATCTTACCTTGTCTTTTATTATTATCATTATTATTATTATTATTTTTACTAAACCAAGTTGTAAAGTCTTTGTTTTTCCCCCATCGTAGTTTATTGGCTAATCTAATTGTGTACTGGTCCATCTGACGAAAGTCATGTATAAAATTTTGTAAACAAGCTAACATGAAAGTTGTTGTTTTTTAGACATCAGAGCCGGTATGAGGACATGAGATCAGGACATGAGATCAGGAGGGCTGACTCGTAAGGTGATAATATTCTCACAGTTCGAAGCCGATAATTTCTACTTAATGTCCAAATAACACTCAAACACAGCTGTCAGAGGCACCCAAAACTTCGTGCAAGCTCATGCTCAAATGTATTACCTTATATGTTAAGAGGCTTTTGTTTTGTTTAACGCCAGCATCCAACATTGTAACATTTTATGTCCAAAAAGAGGAAAATCATCATAAGTCCCCTTTAAAAGCTTCTGGTTTATGTACAAACAAACAAACAAACACTGTGTTATGGAATGCTTTAATTGTAACAAGCAAATTAATCTATGCAGTAATGTCATGTTTCAATTAAAAAAAAAGAATATGCAATTGTACAATTTTAAGAAATTCATGTTCTTTGCAGAGTCAACAAACTGTTTGGGTTGAATTTTCCTTTCCACCGCCAACAGTGAAATATTGTGACCTTTGAATGGAGACCGAGCAATTTGCCATTTGTTTGTGTAGTTCCGCACACATTTCCTGATACATGTGTTCAAATGCATTCAAGTTTGGTGGCTCAGTGTTGAAAAGAAACAAGAGCACCACCCTCCGCTGCTTTATCAGTGCTCTCTGTCGTTACTGCTAGAAAAACACAAGGTGGATTAATAATACAGCTCACATTACTTCTTATACTCTTAAGAGACGTTCCGCTTGTCCATGATTGCATTACCTTGGTCTTGCTGTGAGATTACAGGTAACTGTGTTGTTTCACTGCAGATAATGTCCTCACTCTCTGCAGGTCAAATAAAAACAAAAACAATATCAAGTGAGGACAAAGGCACAGAATAATTCAATTTACTCTACCTTTTGCTGGATTGTTCAATTGTGCATCTGTGATGTAATCAACCAATAGACAAGGAGCATCTGCACACAAGATAGAAGAACTTAAACACATGAGTGCCAACGCCTAAAGGTTGGTCCATAAATAGCCCCAAAGTGAATCATTAGTATTCAAGGAAAAAGCCGTTGTTCTGTGTCGCCATACCAACACGTTCCTTTAGCTGAGCCATGGTGAGGAAGAGCTCGGGCTCATCCGGTCTCCCTTCATTGTCCTCTGCACGATCAGGTAAAACACATCTGGTCACCGTGTGTGTAAGATACCGTATATAATATTAACATTCTTTATAAAGTCCATCACACCTGGTTTCCTGGTGACTTTGAGAACAAAGCAGCCCAAAAAAACAGCGACGATGCCAAAGAAGATGCAGCCAGATATAGAGAGAAGCACCCGCCTCTTCAACACTACAAGGTAAAAAATGAGAATAGTCACAGAATACTTGAAAGTGTAAAAAAGGTTGTTATTGAAAACTTACAAAGGTTCTTAGTCGTCAGGGCATCACTTTTTGTGGAGTAATAGGGTCTCCCGATGCGAATCCCCTGACAAGCGTATTGACTCTGCTCTGGGTCATTTTGGGGTGTGACTGTGTGTTTTTCAGAAGATGAGTTTGTGATCTGTTGTCCCTTGACAAACCTGTTTGTTGGTATATTTTTAATAGTCCACAAAAATCTTCTATTGAGCACAACATCAAGTACACATGCACAATCTAATCAGACATAGTGTATGACTTGTTTTTTACAAGCTCTGTCTTTACGGTCTTGAAGGTTTCATGAAGGGGTTTATTCCGACATGCTCCAAATTGGAATAGGTTCTTCCTAAAGCCACTGAGTTTCCTGGAAATGAGGGGTGTAAATTATGTGTAATCCTGCTAACGACCTCACATACAAACTACAAACACGTTTTGCCTCCAAACTATGATGCTAAATTCTATAGCTCGCAACAAAAGTGAGTACACACTTCAGATTTCAGCTGCTTTAATATTTTACATCCGATTTGATACCGATATTGTAGCCTGAGTATTGGCCTATACTGTTATTATTGTGACACGATACAAGTATGAATCATGGTATATACTTTTATTATTTTGTAGTGTGGAATTTTAGAAAAGGCTTGATCAAGTAAAATTACTGCGATAACAACGGTAGGTATGAAAAACACTAACCCTACATGACAGATGTAAGATTTTGAAGTGGAGCGATAAATAGTTTTTTGGCCTGGGGGTTACAATAATTAATAATTAAATGAAGTGCATGCCACAGTACAGTAAGATCCAGACATGCTTCCACCTTGGACACTAGTATCAAGAATCAGATTTATTGGTCAAGTATGTTTAACACTAATCTGACTTGGTAGACTGTGCTCTCTTTGTTCAATGCAAGAAACAATGTGTAAGTGATATGCAACTATAATTGATACTTGTTTATATTGACATATGTCCTGTTTTAGACTGCAATATTGTTCAATTAAGAACACTCATTACTCATGTCTAGCTTCTGTGCTATTGTGCTCTTAGCTGTTGTGTAGCTGCTAGCACCTGGTAGCCCTATAGCGTACCATGTTTACCTTTTATATAAGATTTCACTAAAATACAAGAAAAGACCAACCCTGTGTGCTTATTGGAGGACATTTAGATGTTTACTGAATGTCCAGTTTTACACAAGTAAACACGCTGCACGACTGCTTATATTGAAGCTTGTATCAGACATTTGTGCATGCCGATACTTGTTTTTTTGCTGATATCCATAATTTTTTACTCCGGTAAATATTTTTTAAGAACAATACTATAGAAATGAAACATAGATATACATTGATGATGGAAGAAAGGAAAAGAAAACCAAGCGTCAATGTGGGGAGGTTATCCTAGCAAAGTCAATCAAATCTGATCATTATCTTCATGAATGCAGAATCAAATCTTACATTGTATCTCATCAGAATGTACATATCTCCCTAATTTCCCAACACAGGCAAATTTTCTATAGTTGGTGCCTATTAAAATGGGTTCATGTTACCATGTGTAGTTCCAGGTGTCCCTGCTTCCTATGACCTCACACTGGAGCACGAGACTATCAGTGGAAAAGACCTCGGACCAGCCGGTCAAGACAATTATATTTGCCAATGGACGTTCTGTGAAAGCAATATTAAAACTTTGTCAACCAAAGTCACAGGTGAATATTCTAAGGGAGCTCTTTGAACAACACACCTTCAACTTGAAGACTTAAAGTCAGACTTTGTTCAGTCTCAAAGATAGCAGTGCTTCGCCCTCTGATTGCTTGGCATTTATATGATCCAGTGTTTCCCAAGGCCAGTGGAATTATGGTGTAGTTATTTCCAGAAACAGTAAGTGGAGCAGCATCTTTGTACCACCGATACTCCCATCCAGAGGAGACATTGATGTGACAGCTATAGGAGACAGAATCTCCAGTGTGTAGTAATGTATCAGCAGGGTCCTGCACCAGGATGACTTTGGGTTTCTTGCCTAAAAGTAGAACCAATGATTAGATTTGTTGATCGTAGCATTAAAGTATATCAGCACAAACTTACTGAAATGTGTATGAGTTCTAAGGGGAGTGTTCCAAAACTCACCGTAGACACTGATTGGTACTCCAGAAGAAAGGTTGCTGCTGACAGGCCTGCTGTTCAGTGTTCCTGAGCAGCTGTAAATTCCTCCATGAAAGTCTGAAGCAGAGTCAATGGACAGAGTAGTTCCATCCAACGTAAAAGACATGTTGCTCTGGATCACCTGACCGTCTTTTTGCCATTTATACGTCCAGTCAGAGCTTGTCTCAATTGCACAGCTCAATGTCACACGCTCCGTGGGGAAAACATCTGCCCATTGGGTGCTTACCACCATTGACGGAACGGGAATTTCTTTTAAAAAAAACACACCAGTTAGGTTTTTGAAACCAATTTTTTTTGGTAATAAACTACTGTCAATAGCAGTAAACTGTCTTACAAATATGAGAGAACCTTTGCATGAAATAGTAGTGGGAGGAAACTCTACCCTCATTGCTTCAATATTCATAGCTAAATAAATTCATTTCCTTCCCTTCCTGCTCAGTACCACATCCTGTTTCAACAGAATACAAACAGCTTTAAAAGGAAGCAAGGTGCATATTAAATGTTGTTTCACTCTATGACTTCCTAAAAAACTATCTGTCAATGTTTTTTAATACACCCCACTTTTCAGCAAACTATACAGTACTTGGGCAGTAATTGCTGTGTTCTCACTTTCATACTGACTCATAGTCCCTTTTGTATTGTCCCTTTAGAAGATGTACTCTAGGGGTGTATTCACCTGTGTGAGATACCATGTAATGTTTCACTCAATGCAATTTAAAAGTAAGATTTCTTTGCCGATTTTACCTACCAAGAACATCTTGAGTCATCTTCTCACTAATGTACGTGGATGTTCTTTGGCCTCTGGTAGCCTTGCACTGGTATGTCCCTGCATCATGAGGACCAAGGTGTGTGATTTGAAGGGTCTCGTCTGTGACAATAAGTGTCGTTCCGTCTTTGTACCACTGGTATACCCAGCCGGTTGCCACATCCACTTTGCAGGTGAATGTGGTGTTTTCTCCAACATACATAGAGTTCAAAATAGGATCCTTGCTAAGTGATGGCTTAGGGGGAGTTCCTTAAAAGAAAAAGGTTAAAATATTACTTGATATTTTATGAACAGTCCTTTTGTTAATGAAGGATGTCATATACATTTTTCAACCATATACACTGAATGTAGCTATGAACATTTAAGAACAATTTGGAAGATCTGAAAACATGTAGTCCTTGTTATGATAATTTGTGCTCCAAAGAGTCTCGTTTTAGGTTATAAACCAGTAGTTTTTATTTAGTTTGAATGCATTCAGTTTGTGTAAGGCAAAATTTGTCTCATCTTTATTTTTCTGTTTTGAAGTATTTTTAGTATGTGGATGTCAGATTTCCCTGCCCATGTGAAGAAGCAGAGCTATGCCCCAAGTTGCCAGGGAAACACCTTTTCCATATGGAAATGTCACTGTATGGGACCAAATAGTGTATGTACTGTATATGTTTCCAGGGAAGGTCTTTGTAATACATGAATAAACATGGTGTTAACATTATGGAAAACAAAGGCATAATAAAAACATAATTTACCATGAACATGAACAATTGCAGTGTTGCTGAATACGGAGGTGACTTTCCTGGACTTCAGTTGTGCTTTGCAAGAATATTCTCCTTGGTGAGCTTGAGAAGCTGAGGTTATTTTGAGACGAGATCCTCTTGCTCTCAGCTTCAGCACAGAGTCTCCTTGGAGTTCCATTCCATGTTTTTGCCAGATGAATGTCCAATTAGAGCTGTCCATATTACAAGATAGCTCCACTGTCTCATTTTCAAACACATCTGACCAGGAAGTCACAAGCCTCAGAGTTGGTGTTGGTGGTTCTGAAATACATAAATAAATAAATTAAAAACAAAAATATATATGTATATACAGTACAGGCCAAACATTTGGACAAACCTCATTTAAATTTGTTTTCTTTATTTTCATGACTATTTACATTGTAGATTGTCACTGAAGTCATCAGAACTATGACACCTGTGAAGTGAAAACCCTTTCAGGTGACTACCTCTTGAAGCTCATCGAGAGAATGCCAAGAGTGTTCAAAACAGTAATCAGAGCAAAGGGTGGCTATTTTGAAGAAACTAGAATATAAAACATGTTTTTACTTATTTCAACTTGTTCGTTAAGTACATAACTCCACATGTGTTTGTTCATAATTTTGATGCCTTCAGTGACAATCTACAATGTAAATAGTAATGAAAATAAAGAAAACCCATTGAATGAGAAGGTGTGTCCAAACTTTTGGCCTGTAATGTATATATATACATACATGCATAGATACATATACACATTATAGGCTGGTTTGCATCACATGAATAAGCTGTTAAGTACAGTGTGACCTGGTTGTGGTAAGTGATGCTTACCATAGACCTGCAGGGTTGCGGTTTCACTTTGTTCCGTGTAAAAATGACTTTTTCCTCTCTTGGCTTTGCAGTGGTACCGCCCAGTGTCAGATAGTGTTAAAGAATCTATTCTATAAGTAATGTTAGATTCTAGGATTTTCGTGTCATTGCGGAACCACTCATACTCCCAACCTTGAGATCTGGGAATCATGCACTGAAAAGTGACAGATTCTCCTGGGTACATGTGTTCCCACTTTGGATTGTGCGTCAGAGTTGCTTTGGGCTTGTTTGCTGAACAGTTAGAAAACATAAACAATCTGCATATGAGTATCTGTTGACTTGAGATCAACAAGTAAAACAGATGAAACTTTACCATCGACTTTCAGTTCAAGCGGATTACTGTAGTTCGTATTGCCCTTTACTGTGTGATGACCTTGACACACATAGAACCCAGATTGTGCTGGCGATGCTGCGGTGATGGTCAGCACTACTCCTTGCGACATACTGAAAGACAAATTTGGGTCTGTTTCTTGTACTTGACTGTCCGATTTGTACCAGGTGACGTTCCAGTCAGAGCTGTCATTGATTAAACACAGAAACTCGGCTTTCTCGAAGGGGAAGATCTCAACCCAGGGTGACTGCAAGTGCAATGATGGGACAGGAGGCTCTAGAAGATGTAAATAAATGAGACATTATTCATTCAGTTTCTGACAATTATGCTGCTCAGATTGACGAGTTAGCACGAGCATATCCAACAAGACTTTGGCCTTTGGTTGCCAGTCAATCACAGCACACATCGAGATTAATAACTAATCAAACTGATAGTCCCACGTACAGCCAATCTATTCAATTGGCCTAACATGCATGTTTTTGGAGTATAGTCCAAGTTTTCAGACTAAAGATTGAAAACCAGAACCACTTGTACTGTATGTGAGGCAAATGTGCTGAACCACTACATGAACCACTGCGCTGCCCAATACAGACATTACCGGTATATTATATTGAAATTGCAGCATTAGAAGAGCACATTTCAATGTATATGTTTAAAGCCAAATGTGTCTTCAAAAATGTTTTAAATATTTGCGGTGCTTAAATAACCTTTAAGTGGATTTGTGTTATTTTACATTTTACATTTTTTCCTCACCATAGATTGTCTGGCTTTCAGTTGAAAGTTGGCTGGTTGGGAAAATGTCGCTGAACATGGAGGTGACTGGTGGAGAGATGACAGAATAGTTGAGATCAGAGTACACTTAAAACATATTAAGTGTCTTGACGGTATATAGTACATGCAGTTGGGACTTCAGCTGTCAAATTTTTTTAGTAATCGAGTAATCCATCAATTACTTTGTTTGATTAATCAAGTAATCAAATAAAAAACACTTTACAGCCTAAATGCGTATTTTAAAAATAATTGTTGAAATAACAATTTTTCTGCTTGCCATCACGTTCATTCTTTTTTGTAATAAGTAAACATAATCAACTTTGTACTTCGAACATGCATTCTTAAAAAAAAATATATATATATATATATAAATAAAAACCCCATAGTTCGCCACCACATAGATCACAAAACCCACATACCACCGGTTTTATGTATACTCTATTGAAGCAGCCGTGCTGAAACTATGTCAACGTGCTAACAGTTCCGGGCACTCCATGCGGTCTGGGTTTGATCAGTTTTAGCAGTTTCAACGATTAATCAAAGCAACAAAATATAAATCCAAGCTTTTTTCCAAATCGAATTAATCGATTAATCGCTGCAGCTTTACACACAGTGATGGTAAGTACTAAGATATTGTACTTGTCAAAGCATACTTACATTGCGACTCAGATATACAGTATGTAAAAGTGCAGGTCTAATCTAGGTAAAAGGTTTTTTTTAAAACTAAGTATGTGGTAAGCAGTGACTGGTGAATGGGAGGATATGACAACTCACTAAGATTAGAATTTTCATATACAAAAAAAGGATCGTTTTGATGTCTGTATATTTTAGGGGTCAAAGTTTGAAGTTAAGGATTAGAGCCAGGATTTGGTTTATGGTTTTGGTTAGTGGTTAGGGCTGGAATTAGGTTCTGGTTAGGAGTGTGGTTAGTTTAGTGTTATGGTTAAAGTTGGGGATAGGGTTCAGGTTAGGGTAGTGTTAGAAATACAGTTTAGGTTTAGTGTTAGTGTAACATATAAATACTTTAACTCACCATAGATCGACTCGGTCGCATTTGATGATCCACTGGTAGGCCATATGTCCATGGAGGTGACTAGAGGAAGGAATATGACAAAATAGTTCAGGAAAGAGTTCTCATAACTTATTAAAAAGAAGTATACACGATATACAAACAGTGATGGAAAGTACTAAGACATTGTACTTTTGCTAATTTTCATTATTTTTACAAACCAAACGATGACCCCACCGAACATAACTCTAAACTTGACAAAAACCCTTGTACCCCAACCATATTGCTAACTTTAAACCTTGTCTAAACAAAACCAAGACCTAAAATTAAGGCTAAAAACATCCTTTTACATAACACTTATCAAACCCGAAGCCCTAAAAATGTCATCCAAAGAGGCACGTTCAAAATAAATCACCATTATCATCATCTTGCGGCATCCCTGCAATATTATGATGTATTATTATTATGATGTTATTATTAATATGTACTAATAATTGTGTGTATTTATTTTATCAGTGCATAATTGCATGTGAATTTCAGTTATTTGAGTCCCCTCTTTTGCAGTATATTTGGTTAGTACTTATTTGTGTAATCAGCTTGACCTCAGCCTAAGGTTAATATGCTAAATAAATAATAATATTTGTGATTAACACATATATCATATCATTTGACAAGGTTTATCCTGTTAAACTGTAAGTAGGTTGGATGTAATTATTGAATATTCTTAGTAGTAGGATTACTAATTCTATGGTGGGAAAGTTGGGCCCCAAGGTTAAAAAGTTTAAGAAACCCTGAACTAAAAGATAGTTTGATTAAATCAAGCTATCCTTGAATTGAAGCAAAACTAAAATAAGGTTATTCTGAAAAACTAAAATGAATACACAAACACAAGTGCGAAAAGATGGTGTAGACCAGGGGTGCCAACTCATTTTAGCACAGGGGCCGCACGGAGGAAAATCTATTCCCACGTACGACAACTTCAGATTGTTTAATTTGTTTGATTTTGGCCCAAAATAGAACAAGCACATTCTGAAAATGTACATATCACAAATAATCCTCTTGACAAAACACCTCAAGTTAGTTGAAAATTCTGAGGAAAAAAATTGGTGCAGTTTCAAAAACACCATGAAGAACACAATGAACTTAGACTTCATCTCAATGTATCTACAAAGCAATTCAACTTCAAGTCACAGCCCATATAGGTTGAACAAAAAATAAAATAAAGCATAAATAAAAACTTGTCTATGTATCAACGACCTCATTTGTCATTTCCACATAGTAATTCCTGTGCTAACTCAACAAAGCATACAAACTGAGGTAGAAACTATTCAAGAGGGTTGAGTTACTCCCTCCATTCTAGGCATCACTGTGTATCGATAGAAAATAAAAACCTCAATTTCAACAAACAAAAATTAGAAACATTAAAGACTGACAGTATTGCAGTAAATCACACACTGTTCACTTACTTTAAATGTGCACAGAATACAATAATCTTCACAGAACTATAACACGGTGCAGTGTCTTATGCAGCATTTTAAGTAGGCTTACCTACAAAATGTGTATTTTACTCCTGTTTGTTTTACGTTGAGTCGAAGTGGAGGAGTCGCAGCCCCGCTTTCCCTACCTCTTGCTTGACATACTTGCCTAACAGTATTGCTATTGCGACATCCAGTGGACACATTTAGAACAGCAGTTTCTTTAATTTAAAAATGTAGCTCAATTTTACACTTAGCAAACTCATCTTGCGGGCCAGATTGAAACTGTTTGCGGGCCTGATCCGGCCTGCTGGCCGCATGTTTGACATCCCTGGTGTAGACACAAAAAAAAAACATACATTTTTAAGAGTTATAAAAGATAATAAAATGAGCTGGAAACCACACATTAAAGGCCCCCTCTAATACTGACAACTTTGGCACATATTTCATAGTTCTGGACCTAAAAATCAAGTCAACAGATAAAATCCCCCACAATATAGACACAATCTTGATTTTAGGCTTGTTTTATAACGAGTTTCAGCACATTTTTGAACACCCACTTTTAGCTCTAAAATGTGGGCGTGGCCTGCGTCAGCCTGCTGACGTGACCTACAGAAGACTGGTGGCCTTTTCATCTCGCGTGGTATGTGTTTTGGTAGCATCTTCATCCTGAATCACGAAATGTTCTTGCAGGATTGGAAGGAATGATCTAACATGTCTACCAGATGCAAGGTTGCAGGTTGTAGCAATACAACTAAAGAAGGGGTCAGCCTGCATACATTTCCAAATGATGGGAGTATGATGCAAGTATGGACCTCTCCAGTCAAAATGACTCGGCAAAATGGGACGGACCAAGCGAGAGGAGTGTAGTTTGCAGCAATCACTTTAATGATTCTGACATTGAAGAAAAAGGGTTTTAGTTGGAAAAATTGTAAAAAAAACCAAAAAAAAACTCAAGCCAAATGTGATCCTGAAAATCAGGAGCACCCTTAAGGGGAGAAAGACTGAGTCAGAACCTGTAGAAAAATGGAATTAAGAAAAGAGCCGGCACTCAAAAGCGAGATAAAGATAAGGTAAGCCGCTGGTATTCCATTTTGTGTCCTCTTCTTCTGATGTTTTCAGAAGGAGAATGAGGAAACACAGGCTATGGGGTCTATGGAAGAGCATGGAAGTTTGGAAATGTTGTTACATTTTTGCTCATAATGTTAACCACATCAGTGTTAAAGTAATCATGGACCAGGGTGACAAAAACTCACAATGAAGTGATCAAATAATAGTAAGACATGCCTTTATCCACGCTGTCTATGCCAGTTCTGTAGATGACTTCACACTAGGAGGGGGCGGCATATCAAACCCCTCCACTTCACACATCTCTTCTGCACTTTTTTAACTCAAACTTAAATTTAATTTGACGTATGTTTTGTATTAAAATAATTAATGGAGAAAACAGGTGTTAAATGTATTTGTGTATGCAAAACAACCAGTTTAAGAGGTTTAAAACATAAATTGTCAGTCCTTCCTGACACAGCTTTGACAAGGATCAAGCCCAGAACTATTGCCAACTCAGTGGCCTAGTGGTTAGAGTGTCCTGAGATCGGTAGGTTGTGAGTTCAAACCCCGGCCGAGTCATACCAAAGACTATAAAAATGGGACCTGTTACCTCCCTGCTTGGCACTCAGCATCAAGGGTTGGAATTGGGGGTTAAATCACCAAAAATGATTCCCGGGTGCGGCAACGCTGCTGCCCACTGCTCCCCTCACTTCCCAGGGGGTGATCAAGGGGATGGGTCAAATGCAGAGGACAAATTTCACCACACTTAGTGTGTGTGTGACAATCATTGGTACTTTAACTTTAACTTTAACTTTACCAAGACCAGCACAAAGGCTGCACGCCGATAGGGATATTTAGTGTCGCCCCATGAAAAGATATAACACAATCCTTGCAGAAACCTTTATGAAGTACTGTACATCTGTACTAACAACAACACCGAAACATTTTGGTGGTCATTTTAAATGATGTGAATGATCTAAGAGGATAAAATGCAGCTCACACGTTGCTCAAACTGTAACACAACTGTGACTAAAATGTTTCAATATGGGGGTCTTCTTTTAAGTTTATTTAAACTATGCACGCAAGTAATACCCTGTGATTAATCATGATTAATCCAAATTTTAAAGTGTGATTAATCTGATTAAAAAAATTATTACAATTTGACAGCACTAGTTTAAAGGTTTTAGATATGAACGACTATAAAAATTATTCATAAAATGCAAACAAAGAAGAAAAAAAACACAGCAGGAAGTGTCGGACACATGTCAACAAAGTTTTGATGTCTGACTTCCTCAACGTTTCATCCGGTTTTTTTTGTTTTTTTTAATCGGACACAAGAATCACAGACCCTAAATTCAAGTTATGTACCTAAATTCTTAGTTCTTGGGTCATGTTTTTGTAATTCCCAAAAATAAAAATCAGTTTCTCACCATCCAGAGGATCTTGAGCCACACAAATAGCAGCAGCATCTGTGGAAACAAATTGTGATGAATGTTGATGGCGGCATGAATAGGTGGTTTGAATAAATCCATGCAGACTTACACATGACACCAAAGACCCTCAGGAGCCTCATTTTCCACTGAGTGGCACGCGAGGCTGCGATGCCTTCAGTCTCATGAGGTTCAGTAAAGGAAACATGACATGGGCGGGTGCACCGCAGCCTTCTTCTATTCGTGACATCTGCTTTTTGGGTTGTTAACCAACAGGAAATGAACGTCGACCGCAGTCAGATCTGTTTGTTTTCTCACTGGTAACTTAAGAGGGCATGCGTGTTACTGACTGATTAGTATTGATCTGAATATTAGACTACACTCTAGTCTAATATTCAGAAATATATGACTCTAGTCACTAGAGTTATATATTTGGGCAGAGAGATGTATACAGTAGAGCAGAGAGACCTGATATATGTCTTTGGTCTGAGAAGCAGCCATGACTTTGTGCTTTGTACAATTGGATGTATGAATCATGATTTAAGTTGATTTTGAAAAAAACATTCATTTTTGTTCAACAAATGGAGGCCTTCTATTCACGAGTGGCGACTGCTGTTCATTGATATTGGGGATTTTCCCATCAGAGTTTCCTGCTACCTGATACTTATCATCCATGAGGGACATCGGCTGATACCAATACCCATCACATGTACTACACATACTGTACATATTTCACTTTATTTATGGTGAGTGCTATTGATAGTTTAGCAATATTAGCACAATATTTAAATTAGTTCCGTATTCTTTTTTATTACATACAATTGTTTGAGCAAAACAAAGCCAGTAGTACACGATAACTACTTACTTCAACCCTTTGGTTTTTGCATTCAAAGTCCTTCTGTGTCCAAGGAATTATTTTTTTGTAACCATGAACAAATACACACGCAAAAAAGTTTTTTATAAAGTCAAAATATCGATCTGATGACACAACACTACTAATTCATGCATCGTTCCGCCCTCCTGTTACGAGTCGAGTACTGGCTGTGACAATGCTGACACCAACAGTTGTCATGTTATCCTCTCTAGATTCTTAATAATCTACTTGTTAATTTCCTGTTAAGATCTGCTAACTTTCTGCTGTAACGTGGTTCCATCTATGCTTCTTAAACTTTACTTATCACCTATTTCTTGGTGGTGTTTAAAGCTAGCTTGGCGGTTAGTTTAGTTATTAGCATACCGGCTCTTGGCTTTCTCTCGGTGTGTAACATGTTTAGCTTTGTCCTCCAGTGATTAAAATATGTGATAATGATACTTGGGATACTAAAATATGCCGCTTATTTGCAGTAATGGAGATGATTATTATGAATGAAGGAGAGCAGCTCCACCACGTGTACATAATTAGCTGCTGGCCACTTGTCAGCTGGAGAGGATCAACGTTTGTGATCTGCATTAATCGACAATGGCCGATCACTCACTTCTTCATGAGCATTGTCTAGAGATCGGTGGCGGATCGATCTGCACATTCCTAATCAATATTTAAAAAACTGTGCAAACTTTTGGATCATAATTAATCACAGTATATTACTTTCTCGCATAATATGACATGAAATCAATTTTATTATCAGAATTAGGGCTAAAACTATCAATTATTTTAGTAATTGACTCATCTATTAATTAACTTGTTTCATTAATCGGATAAAACACACTTTATAGCCTCTAATCATTGGTACTTTAACTTTAACTACTGTATGTGTTAAATAGTTGAAATGAACAATGATTTTTCTGGTTGCTATAACCCTGATTTTTTTTTTTTTAATAAAGTCACATTAACAATGTTGAATTTGCATTACTGTTAATAATAAAAATAATTTAGTATTATTCATATTTTTATATGTTAATATTTATAAAATAAAAAATAATAATAATACTTTAAAAAAAACCTGTGCTCTTTGCTACCACACAGATCACAGCACCCACGCACCACCGCTCTCATGTGCGCTCTTTTGCAGCGACTGCGTGGAAACTATATCCACATTTTTAAAGTTCCGTGCACTCCATGAGGTCCAGATTTTATCAAGTTTTTTCAGTTACACTCTTTAAACGATTAATTGCAGCAACAGAATATAAATAATATTTTTTCTGGTCGTTTAATCATTGCAGCTCTGATCTGAAAGTCATCCTGGAATGTTTTTAAAAAATGTTTATTTAAATGCACATAATTTATTTGCTTAAAACTTGCTCACCGTCTTATCTAAAGTCCCAACTAGGTTTCAAATTGCCTTCATCAGTGTTCTTCATTTGCATACTTTTTTGTTTTGTTTTTGTTTGTCTTGACATTTTGTGATTGGGTGTATCCAACCTGTCGCCTGTAGTCAGCTGGGATAGGCTGCAGTTTATGAGTATCACACAAGTCAAGGAGTGATTATCTCAGGAAAAAAGACAATGGATGACTTTCAGTCTTCCTTAAGATGTCAGTATATTCTCTTTCATCAATAAAACAAAAAACACACATGACTGAAAAAAGGATGACATTTTAATACAAACACTTTATTTCTGAAAGTTTCTCCATTAAGAGGCAGTCAGAGAAAAGTGAGGGCGAAAGATGTAATCTTCTTTTACACCGCTAGATGTCACTAAAAGCCAGGCTCTCAGAAACGTGTCCACAGTTGAGTAATGTTGGGCATTGAGAAAAACACTAATGCACTCTTAAGTCACACCTTATAAAATGTATGCAGGGACGTGCACATGATTATAGAGGGGCAGGGGCTCAAAGTCAGAAAAGGGCAGGATTTTTTTTTTTGGTCCTTTACACAATATGGAAATTAATGTAAAATTAAATTTGCTAATAGGAAGCTAACTACTTAGCTGTGTGTCCTTTGTAGGTAAAAGTGATTGCCATTTCTTTTGTGTCAACAAATTATGGTCATAATGAGTTAATTCACATTATCATAGGCTTGGAAGACATGAAAAGCAACAAAACACTGGTTTATTATTAGGCTATTTATTGTTAAAGATAAGCACTTTAATATTGAACATTGAACAGAACATGAACTTTGAAAAAAAATACAAAAATAAATACCCAAATGGAAAAAACTTCAATGTGAAAATCTGTCCTTCTTCCCTTAACTTGATGAAAACACCATCAAGTTGTAACTTATGGTCTTTCCCACTTAATGCTCAGACTAAACAACTGAAACGCAATACAGGGATATGGACCAGGGGCCAGTAGAGGGCTGTATCCTTTCTTTTTTTGGCATTGTGCTGCAGGCATAATCAACATGAATCAAGTTTAAATACAGATGGTAATATTCCTAACAGATAACCTACATCTTATATCCCCAGAATGCTGAAATTATATTATTATTATTATTATTAATAATAATTATTATTATATTATTAATAATAACAATAATAATAATAATAATATTATTATCATTATTATTATTATCGTTATTATTATTATTATTATTTTGTTAACCCACACAGTAATAGCAAAGTCACAATAAACTTTATATCTAAAACTCTACTGTGAGAAAAATGTGATCCGCCGTAAACACAGTGCATTTTATTTTGAAAATTAACCCGGTGTTTTATTTTGTATTTTGTTCACTACTTCCTGTCCCGCACGATCCGCTCTGCTTGATGTGCCGTGCTCAATTGATGCGCCGTGCTCCGACGTCCGGCAAAAACAGGAGCTGAAACATTGAATAGTAGAATAATACAGCGTTTTTCTGAAATATTACCCATATTAGATGCTGAATAAGTGGACGGCGACTAGACCATAACTCACAGGTTCAAGTGGCTCCACTGTCACGTCTCAGGGGCGCAGTAACTTGGCTCTCTCTCCTCTCACTTACTCACACTCGCCCTCTCTCTCTCTCTCTCTCTCTCTCTCTCTCTCTCTCTCTCTCTCTCTCTCTCTCTCTCTCTCTCTATCTCTCTCTCTCTCTCTCTGGCGGAACGTCAGGCTCAAACAACCCGGCATTACAAGAAAACGTGGAGTTTTTGTAACGCTGTTTTTTTTTTTTTACATCTCTGACAGGAATTTATTAATGTTGTTTAAAGGGGAAAAAAACAAAGAAAACACACACACACACAGGCAGAGGGCACTTTTTAAGACGAGGCAAAAAAGGGCAGGGGCTCGAGCACCCATAGGGCCCTTTGTGTGCACGTGCCTGAATGTATGTATATGGTAAAACTCATAATTAATGTTCTAGGCAATAATAACCTGCTAACACCAAATACCCCAAACAATGTTCAAATGGAAAATATAATTTGAGGGGTAAATTGAATTTTAAGCAGCCTTGTGTTAAAAGTATGCACATCACTTTGTGGGCGGACTCAATGGAATCAATTGGATGAGGAAATCAAACAAAGCAATAACATAATTTTATTTAAAATAAAATATGTTTTTGAAAGGCACAACTAAGAGGAAGAAACACAATATCCGAAAGGTGTAATGTATTCAAATAAACTACAATTTGAGGAAATAATGAATGGGTGTATTATTGTGAGTATACCTAGATTTTATTTTATCCTGTTAATAAACTTACAATTGTTATATCAGGTGATAAAATTGTAGTGTTGTTAAAAAAACATATTATTATATAGAGTGATGGGGCAGGACAATATCAGCTTTAGCTTCTTCCTGCTGCTCGTTCGACCATGTTTCTTCTTAAAATGGTATTTTACAATTGTTTTTTTAGATGACAGTATTGTACTGGAGATGTTTTTTTTCGTTTGAACTGTGTAGATTGTTTGTTATGTTCCAAATTGGTGGATTGGATTGAAACACAAAATGACTGAAAAAGGGAAGTAGAAACCTTCATTTAGAACCCTATCTTGAAAGCCAGCCTGATTCGAACCCACGATGAGCGCAGTAAAAACTGTTTCACACATGGAACTTTTAAAAGATCGAGGCAACATTTTCCAGTCAATCTCAAGAGGTTTTGTGATTTTGTGATTTTTTTTTTAAGTTGGTGATAAGTTGAAAATGCAACAAATTTAAGTAGAATTTTCAAAAAATTCTTCCGGAAGTTAAATTTTATAACCATGAAAGACAGCAAACCTAAGTAAAATGTATTTATAAGTTGGTAAACCTTTGTATGAATACATTCGGTGATAAATTGAAGATGCTACAAATTTAGGTAGAATTTCCTATTTTTTTCCAGAAATGAACCGCCTGTGCCTTTGTTTAATACTGTAGCGGCTGGCTACGGGGTGTTAGCCAATGGCTTTGGCTGGGGGGCGGGACTTCTGGGTAAGTGAGGGAAGTGACGTTGTTGACAGGAAGTGTTGGTTCGAGTTTTGCCGGGAAAGGAGATAGACGCATGTTGGAGCTGTTGTGTGCCTTAAATGCATCTTATACAATAAATGCAAGATAACTGAAGAAGTCTCTGAGCCTACATTCCTGAGATCATTACACTGGTGTCAGAAGTAAAACCGACGATTTTCGGAAGAGACTTTGTCGCGGTAAGGACACGCTGCGTATCGCGCATTAGCAAGTTAGCTTCAGTCTGTGAGTTAGCTAGGACCGCAAGCCGTTTAGCATGTTTAGCTCCGGTGAGCATAAGTTTAAAGTTGAGCGGGATGACGCTGTTTTGGAACGGGTGACCGTCGAACAGCCGCGCTCCTGCTCGCACACGAGCGGCTCGTCAGCCCATGAGGACGTAAAGATGTCGCCGCTGCCGCCGCAGCCCACACCTTCCCCGCACGGCGCGTCCCCCCCACCGTCTGCGGCCGCAGTGAAGACGCCAAAATTTGCCGGTGGATCAGATTGGGAGGCGTTCCACGCTCAATTTGAACTGTTGGCGGACGCTAGAAGGTGGGAAGAAAGGGACAAAGCATTGCAATTGGCCTTGTGTCTGGAGGGAGAGGCTCTTTCGTGCCTTCTGCTGCTGGACCCTGAACAGCAGCGGTGCTACGCAGCCCTGGTGGGGGCGCTCAAGAGGAGGTTTGGGAGATGGTCTCAGCCAGCGCTTTTAAAAACTGAACTGAGAGGGAGGTGCAGGAAGCCTGGCGAGCCACTCCGGGGGCTCGCTAATGACATTGAGGGCCAGGTGCGCCGTGCATATGGTCACCTGCCTGCTGATGCACGGAATGAGCTCGCAACTGACCTGTTTGTTGGAGCCATTACTCCTCCTGATCTGCGTGTGCAGGTGCAGCTTCAGCACCCGAGGTCCCTGCAGGAGGCACTGGAAGCTGCCGTGGAGAGGGAGATGCTGAGGAGCGCAGCTGCAGCCGGGGAACTGGAAAGTATACCCCATCCAGTGAGGGCGGCATCGTCACACCCGTCTAGCGACGGGGCTCCGGCTTGGGCGAAAGAAATTACCGAACTGCTGAGGTCGGTGACTCTGCAAAGTCAACGTGGCCCGCGCCCCATGCAGGTCTGCTGGGGATGTGGCCAACCTGGACACTTTCGCAGGGAGTGCCCTGCCACTCGTCGTGAGCCGGGAAACGGCGCCGGGCCCGCATAGTCAGGGGTATGCGGGCCCCTACGTCCACCGCGGACCCTGACTCGCCAGCCCAGGCTCGTCAAGCAGGGGAAGGAGCACATCAGCACAGCCAGGGGGGAGGGGCTCCATCCCCCCCAGAAGCAGACGACGACTCGCCTTCTACTCCTTCTTCTCGCTTTCGGGCACCCGGAGGAGCCCAGCGGCACAGCCAGGGGGGAGGGACTCCATCCCCCCCAGAAGTAGATGACAGCAGTGTGCCACCTATGGCGGTGGGCTGGACACGGGGGGGGGCCAAAAGTGGGGGCTCCTGCCATGTTGCTGTCTCTGTCCAGGGGGTGCCTACCGTGGGTCTGGTGGACACAGGGTCATCGGTAACGCTGGTAAGACCGGACGTTCTTCCCAGCAGTACACCACTTGAACCCACGGCAGTACAGCTACGCACAGTCACGGGCCAGCTAGCTCCTATGGTGGGGAAGGGGTTCCTGTGGTTGTGCGTGGGGGGAAAGCGAGTTCGCCACCTAGTTTGGGTGGCAGACGTGCAAGACTGCTGCATCTTAGGGCTGGACTTCCTCCAGGTCACTGGGTGCCTGCTAGACATGGGGAGGGGTACACTTAACTTCCCGGGGGGCCCTACAGTTGCCATGGGTACCCTAGTTCCCGGGCCCCTGCCCGTTTCACCGCATGCCTCTACATTCTTGTTGCCTCACACATCACCTAGTTACTACCCCTGCCCTCGCCCTGTCTCCCTTCAGCCAATGAGGGGGGAGACAGAGCTGTGTATTACCCGGGGATGCCAGCCCTGGGCATCCCTACCCACGGGCCCCCACCCGCAGCCGGCACCCCCGGTCATAGGGGGAGGAGTGTGGAGAGAGGAGTACAGGGACTTGGAGAAACAGCAACAGGAGCAGCTGAAACAGCTGCTGGTGGAATTCCAGGGCAGCTTTGCAATGAACGAGAGTGAAGTGGGAAGAACCCACTTGGCAGAGCATGTCATAGACACTGGCTTGGCGCGGCCCATCAAGTGCCACGCACGCCGCATCCCCCTCGCTCGACAGCAGGTATGCGACAAGGCCGTAGATGACCTGCTGCGGGCCGACTTTATTGAGCCGTCCGAGAGCCCCTGGGCGGCACCTGTGGTCATGGTCGCCAAGAAGAAGGCTGGAGATTGGCGATTCTGTGTGGATTACAGACGGCTGAATGAAGTGACCACAAAAGACTCTTACCCCCTCCCCCGTATTGATGAGTCCCTGGACCTAGTTTCCGGCTCCTCGTGGTTCACCACTCTGGACCTTAAAAGCGGGTATTATCAGGTACCCCTTTCTCCTGAATCTCGCCCTAAATCTGCCTTCTGTACTGGCCGGGGCTTGTGGCAATTCAAAGTCCTCAGTTTTGGGCTCTGTAATGCCCCCGCCACTTTTGCCCGGCTTATGGACAAAGTGCTGGCTGGTATTTCCCGTCAAGAGTGCCTGGTGTACCTGGACGACATCTTGGTACATGGGCGTTCTTTCGAAGCAGCCCTGGGGTCCCTGAGGAGAGTCCTGGAGAGGATTCGAGCAGCGGGCCTTAAACTGCACCCCGAGAAATGCAGTTTCATGCGGCGGGAAGTAACTTTCTTGGGACATGAGCTGGGGGCAGATGGCATTGGCGCCATGGGAGAGAAGGTGCGGGCTGTGAGAGATTGGCCCGCCCCTCGGGACCAAGGACAGCTGAAGAGCTTTATTGGGCTTGCCTCGTACTATCGGAGGCACGTGCGGGGTTTTGCCACAATCGCCGCGCCCCTATATCGATTGCTGGAAAAAGGCAAAGACTTTGTGTGGTCCGAAGGGTGCCAGGAGGCATTCTGGGGGCTGAAACGGGCCTTGTGTGAGGCCCCGGTACTCGCTCCACCTGACCTCGCCCTGCCCTTCTTACTGGACACTGATGCCAGCGGAGTGGGGGTCGGGGGTGTACTTGCACAGCCGTGGCAGGAAGGGGAAAGGGTGGTGGCATACTTCAGCCAGAAACTCAACAAGTCTGAACGGAACTATTGTGTCACCCGCCGAGAACTCCTGGCAGTGGTGCTCTCTATCAGACACTTTAAATATTACTTGTGTGGCCTCCCCTTTGTGATCAGAACTGACCACTCTGCCCTCCAGTGGCTAATGACTTTCCGGGAGCCGGAGGGGCAGGTTGCCAGGTGGGTGGAAGAGCTGCAAGGATACAACTTTAAAATAGAACATCGGCCAGGTGCTCGCCACTCCAACGCGGACGCGCTCTCGCGCCGGCCGTGTGCAGCAGACGGATGTCGGTACTGCGAGCGCAGGGAAGCCCGGGAACAAGAGCGGCGGGCAGAGGGCGCTGAGTGTGCGGCCGTCAGTCAGGCTGATGACGTTGTCTGCGGAGAACTACAGACTGTGACGAATGCTGACTGGAGGCGCACGCAGGTGGAGGACACAGACCTTCATCCTGTTTTGCAGTGGGTAGAGGCTCGGCAGCGCCCGCCTTGGGAGGCGGTGGCACCATTCTCTAAGGCTACTAAGGGCCTGTGGGCCATGTTTGACTCATTGCGGGTGTCCCAAGGCGTGTTACAGCGGGCATTTAAGGCCGCGGCCACGGGGGAAGAACAGTGGCAGGTGGTGGTGCCAAAGGGACTGCAAGGGGCAGTGCTTAAGGCAGTGCATGGGGGAGGTGGGTCTGGACATTTCGGGGTCGCCAAAACACTCAAGCGGCTGCGACAGGGGTTCTATTGGGGTCGGCAGAAGAGAGATGTGGAGGACTTCTGCCGCCGCTGTGACCCTTGCGTTGCCCGCAAAGGCCCCACTGGGCGCTCACAGGCACCGCTCCAACAGTTCCCAGTGGGGTGCCCCATGGACAGGGTGGGGATTGACATTACAGGGCCGTACCCACTGTCTGTCAAGGGGAACCGCTATGTCCTTTCCGCCATAGACTATTTCACCAAGTGGCCAGAGGCATACGCCATTCCCAACCAGGAGGCAGAGACCATTGCTGATGCCCTGGTGGAGGGCATGATAGGTCGGTTTGGCATCATGGCGTCTCTGCACAGTGACCGAGGCACAAACTTTGAGTCCCGGGTGTTCGCGGCCTTGTGCGAGCGCCTGGGCATTCACAAGACCCGCACTACCCCATTGCACCCTCAGAGTGATGGGTTAGTGGAGCGGTTCCATCGCAACCTGGGAGACCAGCTCGCCATTGTCACCTCCCGCCACCAGCGTGACTGGGACCAACACCTGCCACTGGTGCTGATGGCGTGTCGCTCTGCTGTCCAAGAATCCACGGGGTGCACACCGGCGCTTCTCATGCTAGGGAGAGAGATGCGCACACCAGCGGAGCTGGCCTTTGGCCGCCCACCGGATGCCCCGGCCTTCGCTGCAGGGCCAGAGTACGCCAGGAAATTACAGGACCGGCTGGACTCAGCCCACAGTTTCGCTCGGGAGCAGCTGCAGGAAGCTGGCATCAAACAAAAGCGCTACTATGATGTGACGACCCGAGGAAGGGACTTCGCGCCAGGCGAGTTGGTCTGGGTCTACAATCCGATTCGGAAGAAGGGCCGCAGTCCCAAGCTGGACAGCAAATGGACAGGACCCTGTAAGATACTCCAGAAGCTGGGAGAGGTTGTGTATCGTGTCCAGCTTCCCCCCCGGGGAAGGAAGGTGGCCCTCCACAGAGACAGACTCGCCCCCTACCGGGGGGGTCCCCCTTCCCTTGCCTCGGATACACAGGTGACCTCTCCCTTGCCCGCCCAGCCCTTTACCAATACCCCGCTTATGCCCCAGGGGGAAGCAATTTCCCCACTCCCCTCCTCCCCCGCCCCCTCCAGCTCCCTCCCGAGGACTGGCACACCCGACCCAGCTGTCCCACTGCTGGGAAATGGAGGAGAGCGGCCGAGGCGGATGAAGAGGCCTCCGGACCACTTGCAAGACTTTGTGGTGTCCTTAGACTGAAGGGAACGGGGGTGGGGGGGTTTGTGAACCCGTTTTTGTGTGATGTGAGGATTATGTTGTTTACACTGTTTTGTTTGCACTAATGGGTTGCTCTGTTTTACATGCTGCTATGGTGTTGCCAAATGTTGCCTTACGGGTCAGTCCTCGAGGGCGAGGACTTTTTGTAAGGGGGGGGGTGATGTAGCGGCTGGCTACGGGGTGTTAGCCAATGGCTTTGGCTGGGGGGCGGGACTTCTGGGTAAGTGAGGGAAGTGACGTTGTTGACAGGAAGTGTTGGTTCGAGTTTTGCCGGGAAAGGAGATAGACGCATGTTGGAGCTGTTGTGTGCCTTAAATGCATCTTATACAATAAATGCAAGATAACTGAAGAAGTCTCTGAGCCTACATTCCTGAGATCATTACAATACATTCCAAGCCGTACGGGGCTAACATTCAGAGCCGGCCCAAGGCATAAGCGTACTAAGCGCTTGCTTAGGGCCCCGCGGCCACCAGGGGGCCCCCAAAAGCAATTAATAAAAAATTCTTATTTTTTTATTTTTTGCATGTACGAGTCTGACTGATGATTTCTAAATGATCAAAGATATATTATTGTACAAAAACACAATTTTAGGTCAGAAAAGCCAGGAAGCACATGTTTTAAGTAGTGGGTGGAGTGGTGTGGGTGGTGAAGAACAGAGGAACAAAACTGTGATGTGATGGTCAAATGTGTGAATTAAGGACCTTAATTTAAGGTAGTTTATTTTGATTTTTTCCCCAAAAATGTTTTGCACATCGTGATGTACATTTACATAGTTTTAATATGTAGTAACTTTATATTTGTTTATAAACCGTTATGTTACCTTGTTTCTGGTAACTCTGTTCATTAATATTATTTAAGTATTTGCTTGATATTTAATTTAATTATGTTGTTTTTTGTACAATTGAATTTGTTCCTTTTTATATATATTTAAGTGATTTTATTGTTGCACTTTTTTTGTTTTTCTTGCACTACGAATTATTTTTGCACATTGCTGTTTCAGGTTTTTGTTACCAAAAATAATAAAGTGAATCAGAATCAGCTTTATTGTCCAGTTATGTTTAACACACATGGAATTTAACTTCAGTAGACTGCGCTCTCTTTGTACAAAGTAAACATTAAATATGAACAATTAACTAAAAATATAAACTAGTAATTAAAGACTAATATGTACAAGACTGATGAGACAAGATGACACTTTTACTGTAAATACAAAGCTTTATCACTTGGACTGTTCAACCCCAGGCCACTCTTGTAGCTGAATGTTTTCTACATTTTAAGATTAGGAGCCATATGTGGCACTCTGGACATCATTCGTTCATTCATTGGTATTATTTATGTTCTTGACTGGGGCACCCCTATATCTTTATAAATGACATGTCATTTGTAAAGACATACCAGGCTGACAATAGGATAATGTAAACAACACTGCCAGAGCCGCAATGAGTTTATAGTAGGTGTGTGAATGATCAACAATCAATATTATTGGCAGAAATAGAGGGCCCCAAAATCTAATTTTGCTTAGGGCCCCATGGAGGCTTGGACCGGCACTGCTAATATTACACTATTGTTTTAGAAAGAGGAATCGGCTCACATGTAGTGCTTGTTTTGCATGAAGGGGTAGTAGAATCCATGCCTGTGTTCTCAGAATTTCTGTATATTCATGTCGATTCATGTCAACAAAAGACTTCCTCTGTCTTGAAAATAAGCATTTTGTTGTGTGATACTCATTTTATAGTAAAGCTGAGAAGCCATTGGTTCAAATGGTAGAATGCTTGCTCAGTATGAGCCAGGTAACATCGATCCCTGTATTCTCCAAATATTTATTCTTGAAAAAGCATGGTCTGAATTTTTTAAATAAACACAGATCTACTGTAGCTTGAAACCCTAACTTCCAAATATAATATGAAACCTTAACCTAATCTTGAAACTCTCATTAAGCCCTGGCGCTAGCTTAAACCCCTTATTTAAAAAACAAAACAAATTGTAGCTTGAAACCTTATGTTAAAAACCTAAGTCTTTGCATGAAACCCTAACCATAACTTTAGAATCTAAAATGGAATTTTATCTTGAGATCCTAACCCTAATTTTAGAATCTAATATGGAACCTTATCCTGACCCCAACTTAAAACCCTAATAAAAAAAGCCTAACACTAACTGGCAACCCCAGTATGAAACTCAAACTGTAACATGAAACCTCAGGTTAAAATCCTTAATGTGTGCTTAATATCCTAATATGAAACAACTGTTGATTGAAACCTTTGGTTAAAAAATTGCAAATTTACCCGAAACCTTAATTTTAGAGCCAAAATTGTAATCTGCTCATGTCTGAATATGATTACTTTCACGTTCCTGTTGTTTGGTCATTAGGGGGTGCTGTGGGTGCACTTTTTTGTTCATTTGGGGAACATGAAAGGTCATTAGGTTGCTTTCTGAGACAGCTACTGGAAGGAAGTTAGCCAGCAGCACGTTAAAACAACACTTTTTAACCTTTGGGGATTTACCATATAGAACGTACAGAAAGCGCCCAGTTAGCAAGTAGTAGCTGTGCTTCAGGCAAAGAGCAGAACACCTGAAATCCTAATGAGAAACCCTAAATGCCAAAGTTTCTGGCCACAAACCCTAACTCAGGAGTTCTCAATAGACAGCCTGCAGGCCAAAAATGGCCTGTCAAAGACATGCATTCTCCCTGCCAAACATGCCTCACAACATAAAATCATCCTGTTTGGTGTCAGCCTGCTGATGAATAAGTGAGCTGCATCATCAGGAGAGGTTAGACTGTACAATGGTAATGACGTTTGTTTGTTGACCAAGGGGACCAATGTTCATACCCCAGTCACAGGGAATGTTTATGTGTACTGTTATAATTACTTGTATATCATTTATCATTCAAATACATTTATATTACAATTTTTTCCAATTGCTTACACACTAAATCTAACAATTTCACACAGTTAACAAAGACTACACACAGTAAGCAAAACCACTGTACAGATTTTCCTAATATTAGGCATAGACTATGCCTCACAGTTTTTGCGAAATATTACACACAATGCTTTACACACACCTTCCCATCTTGCACACAGATAACGATTGTGATACACACATTTTCACACTTTACACACACACTAGGATTGTGATACACACATCTTTATCTCCAGATTTTTTTTCAAACCTTTTTATTTGTCTCAGATTTGAATTTGTACCGATGTCATTGTTGACTACTGTGATATGTTACTTTACCTGACTGTGGTAAAAAATAATATTTTCCAGATTTCCAGCATCATTGTTGAGCAGTTCTTGAAAAGATTACAGGATATTTTGACTTTGTCTTTAGGTCCTTACGAATAGGCCCACTTCAAAGTAAACAATGACGATTGCTATGGATTTGCCAATATATTTTGTCAACTTACAGTAATCATTCATCACATATGCTAAAAGGGTCGGGCAAAATGCCCCAAACATGTGGAAATGTTTAAACATTTCACAAAGTAAAATAGGGGTTTTTACAAATGTGTTTTGTATTTAACACTGTTCTGGGTAACTCACTCCAATAGTGTCTTATCATTTGAAGTCTGTGTGAGTGAGATGAAAATAAAACTGCAATTTTACAAATGCTTGCTTTATTTTGATGAATGGGCATATGTTTTGACCCAAGTGTATCATTTTGCAAATAATCTAGGAATTAAGAAAATTGAATGTGGTGTTTGGAAAAGTGTGTAAATCCTTTTGAAAACAGACACACAGTTAATAAAATTGTGTGTAAGCAAATGGAAAAAACTGTAGTAGAGACTGGATTTGTGGCTCTTTGAAGGGAGCCAGCTCTTTAGGAGCTGTGGTTCCAAAGAGCCGTTCAAAAAACTGGCTCATTTTTATATATACATATACATATATATATATATATATATAATATATCGTATTATCCGGACTACTTTGCAACTGTTTTCCTACGCTTTCAATCCTGAGACACATGTTTCCGTTGGTAGCAAAGATGGTGCCTGTTTTTTAGTTGGCCATACTCTCTATCTCAAACTCTGGCCCGCGGGCCAAATTTGGCCCGCCGTGTAATTTCACCTGGCCCTTGAGGCGATATCAAATTAACACTAGAGCTGGCCCGCCGATTATATTCAGCAGCAGTGCTGCGGTAACTCTGCATTCACCGCTAATTCTCATACTTGCCAACCCTCCCGGGAGACTCTCAAATTTCAGTGCCCCTCCCAAAAATCGTCACGTCCGCTTTTCACCCAGTCCAGCAAATACTGGCCCTGTCACATAATATGTGCGGCTTCAGCACACACACTCACGTGAATGCAAATCATACTTGGCCAACGGCGATACAGGTTACACTGACGGTGCCAGTATAAATAACTTAAACACTGTTAGAAATATGCGCCACACTGTGAATCCACACCAAACAAGAATGACAAACACATTTCGGGAGAACATCCGCACCGTAACACAACAAAACAAATACCCAGAATCCCATGCAGCCCTAACTCTTCCGGGCTGCAATGTACACCCCCGCTACCACCAAGCGATTCAGATAGGGAAGATGCTGTGAGAGGCGGGTGGGACCTGATATTCAGCTGGGAATGACTAAAACAGTAAATAAACACAAAACATATATATACTTTATTAGCCACAACACAACCAGGCTTATATTTAATATGCCACAAATTAATCCGGCATAACAAACACCTCCCCCCTCCTGTCCATATAACCCGTCAATACAAATCAAACACCTGCACAACACACTCAATCCCACAGCCCAAAGTACCGTTCACCTCCCCAATGTTCATACAGCACATATATTTCCCCAAAGTCCCCAAAGTTACGTACGTGACATGCACATAGCGGCACGCACGTACGGGCAAGCGATCAAATGTTTGGAAGCCGCAGCTGCATACTGCGTTACACATACAAATTAAACAAAATGCTTATGGCAAAATTCTGGTTGCGTATTCACGGTACCGCGTCTGCGTATCCAACTCAAAGTCCTCCTGGTAAGAGTCTCTGTTGTCCCAGTTCTCCACAGGCCAATGGTAACGCTTGACTGTCATATTTCCGGAATGTAAACAATGAAACACCGGCTACGTGTTTGTGTTGCTGCAGTAGGCCGAAATACACCGCTTCCCACCTACAGCTTTCTTCTTTGCTGTCTCCATTGTTCATTGAACAAATTGCAAAAGATTCACCAACACAGATGTCCAGAATACTGTGGAATTTTGCGATGAAAACAGACGACTTAATAGCTGACCACAATGCTGTCCCAAAATGTCCTCTACAATCCGTGACGTCACGCGCAGGCGTCATTATACCGAGACGTTTTCAGCAGGATATTTCGCGGGAAATTTAAAATTGCACTTTAGTAATCTAACCCGGCCGTATTGGCATGTGTTGCAATGTTAAGATTTCATCATTGATATATAAACTATCAGACTGCGTGGTCGGTAGTAGTGGGTTTCAGTAGGCCTTTAAAGTTGCACCAGTCCAAAGCTCTCTGCATCTTGTGTCATTAATCCAAGTGAGCCGCTACACTGCCACCTACTGGTACGGAAGAGTATTACATGACATCACAGACACTCTACAACGGCACATTGTTTGCGGATTATAATTATTGGTTTGCAAAAAATATTTTTCCGACCAGTTAGGTGAAATTGCATAATTTCCCACGGCACACCAAACAATATCTCACGGTACACTGGTGTGCCGCGGCACAGTGGTTGAAAAACACTGATCTAAAACATTGCAACTTATCCTGTCGCCAGGATTCAGCTTGAAGGACCACACATGCATGAGCTTTGGTTAGGTGCTGATCTAACTAAAACCCCCGATCGTTGTTTTGGCCGAGATAGTGTTTCAGTGCAAAGAGCCTCAAGAAGTGCACTGAGGAGAGGCTCATGTAAGCAAAAGAGTGTGAGGGTGTATGAGTATCGCACAAATGACGGCACATGCAAAGGTACACACATTGCACACAAATAGCCACACGTCCGTCTTTCAACAACTTTATTTACATTTTGTCATGAATAGAACTGAATAAAAGTTCTAGTCTCTCCACAGAGATCACATGTCCACCTCCAAATGTGCCCAATGCCGCCCGGACGCGAGCTCACACCAGGCTTGATCACCATCGACTGTCGCCATGGTTACACAAAGGTTGGCCGTGGTGATAACGGCCAGCGGATTCCCCGGTCTTCTCAAATGTAGACGCACATGCAGGTAAACAGCTATTGTAAATCTATTACTGGATTATTATTAAAATGATTTGATAAACACATTTCACTTGATATGCTGTCTGATCTGACGCTACAGTATTCAACTACAGGATGACCTTTATTTTTTTTTGCCCTTGATGCTTCATTGCCATTTCCTCACAAAGTTCATCACATCTTTACAGACATTACATGGGCCTGGGGAAATGAAGCTAACACATAACATGTATATTTCAATAAGTGTTTGGTACAAACTTGTAGCGTCCACCTTTGTACAATTATTCATTTTCTTTACAGTTGAATATGTCGACGTGTTTCACCAACTACGAACGAAAACTGCGAGTGAGCGTTGATGAACAGACAAGCTGCAAGAACATAAGGACACCAATTCCATTCATTTAAAAAGACAATACAAAATCCAGACATTTACATGAGCAATAACAATTCAAGTGCAAATATCATTATCAACTCTATGATACATCATAGAAAACTCTTTTAAAAGGCAACAATTTCAACCAAAAACAAAATATCATTTAGGTTGCAAGACAGAAGCTGATTTTGGTCTGAGGGGAATTTTGAGGGGTGCTCAAACACAATTCACATCCACATCCTTCTTATTCATATTCAATCTAAAATGAGTCATAGTTTTCAAAAATCGATCAGAAAAAACCCCCAAAACAATGTATATATAGTTTTAATCCGTTTTTTAAAATAGGTTTTCCTCTCTGCGCTTACTCGCTGCACGTAAATGTCATTCATTCGCAGCCATGAGGAACTTTGTTAACGTCTTTTGAAAAGGTTTAATTTTTATTATCATCAGTGAGAATGAAAAGATAACATGACAATGGTGTGATCGTAATACAGGATTTAGTGTACAGTAAGTCCTTTCTAAACTACACGGCTGTTGATAAGTACCGTAAATTCCGAACTATAAGCCGCTACTTTTTTCCTAGGCTTTGAATCCTGTAGCTTATAAAACGGTGCAGCTAATTTATGGATTTTTATTTGCTGACGGCCATAAAGTCAATAGATAAAATACAGGCAAACACACTGGATAGGTGTGTTATTCTTCGCATACTGCAGGTGCTGCATTGCTCTTTTGTGTAGACTGAGCTATGAACCGGAAGTACAATTTCCGTTCGGTCTTCTTGCCATCCATAGCGTTGCTACTCATATGGCTTCTTCTATCAACACTCCAAGCAACGTTTGTAAGTTTTAAAAATATATCTAAAACTATTCATACTTGTGTGTCCCATGTGTGATGTCTGCAGGAGTGTTTTCATGCATATTTGTACGTGCTATCGTAATGTTACTGGAGTTAGTGTCGTTAGCATTAGCTATTATGCTAACATGTTTACGAGTGTCTTTGTTAGTATTATTAACCTTTGTGTAATGTTCATTTTGTTGTTACTCAGCCAGCGTTGGTGGGTCTGATGGACCCCTTGCATTTTGTGGCTTTTAATGCCTTACAATCAAACACGTTTATGTTAAAATACTGAACAGATGTTTACCTTATCCCAATAAACATCTGTTCAGTATTTTAACATAAAAGTGTTTGATTGTGAGGCATTAAAAGCCACAAAATGCAAGGGGTCCATCAGACCCACCAATGCTGGCTGAGTAACAACAATATGAACGTTGCACGGAAAATTTATCTGCCAGTTTCTGCATCCCACAGGGATTCTTCTCTTGTGTTTCTGCACCTGCGGTTCCCACACAAGGTTGCAACATTGTTTGTCAACACTGTCTGCTCTCATTTTCTCGCACATTTGACCCTCAGATGTTCTGTGTACCTACACTCTGTCCTCCTCCTGTCTAGGCCTGCTGTATGTGTGTGTGTGTGTGTGGGTGGGTGGTTGGGTGCGTGTGGTATACAGAACATCAATTTCCACACTTCTATTAGCCCCTCGGTCCAGTGGACACGAACATTTTATATGTAATAGAAATGTGTAGGAGGGGTGTATGGTGTGTGGTCATTAAATATGTATTCTGATATATGTTCTTCACAGAAAATGAGCCTCAGTTTGAAAAATGTATTAATTGTATAATTTCTCTTTTAGTAAAAAATAAAAACGGGTCCCACAGACCCGAACACCAGACAAGGGTTAACTGACAACTGCATTTTTTTTTGTATTGTTGCAGTTTCATATAATCTTCAGTAAATTCACCAAAATGTCACCGTGGAATTATTGAGTTTGTT
Source organism: Entelurus aequoreus (assembly GCF_033978785.1). NCBI lineage: Eukaryota > Metazoa > Chordata > Actinopteri > Syngnathiformes > Syngnathidae > Entelurus > Entelurus aequoreus. The sequence continues at coordinate 31,501,282 of NC_084737.1, forward strand.
TGGCTGATTGGAGAGCTAGCTTCCACGGCTAGTGGGTCCATGACGATGACTGTCTTGTTTGATCAGCCGTTTTACTGCCGTATTACAGGGATCGTTTGGAAACAATTAAGGTATGTGAGTAACATTGCCAAAATCTTTCTGTAAAAAAAACTCATTTCACAACGTATATAGCTGCGGCTTATAGTCCGGTGTGGAAATATACGGCAAAAATATTTTTTCCGACTAAAATTTAGGGTCCGGTTTATATCCCAGTGTGCTCTATAGTCCGGAAAATACAGTTTTTGTAAGATATAGAATTATACCAAAAGCAAACATTTATTCTATCACATATTGGCGATTTAAAAGTATTTCACTCATGGTGTTAATGGTGTAACATGGTTTCCATGGGAACGTTTGTGACATGATTATGGTTTTGAATTGTGTTTTAAAGTGTATTGAAGATGATGAAACATTTTTCTATTATTGTATCGGGTCTTTCCCTAGTCACTCCAAGGTGGTGATTGGCGGTTAGAAGGCAGGAAGTGGGCCTTGGCACCGGGAAGGAGGAAGTAGAAAAGCTTTCAGGGAAAAGCGGGAAGGACGAAGACGTTAGATCTGAGTACAAAGACTCTCGTTCGAAACTAACCAAGAAAGGTGGTTGGAGAAGGTTCTAGAAGCCGTCATTTGACGTTTTGGACTAAAGCTTCGCGAGGGAGACTTGTCTGTGCACGGCTAGCTGGCTAGCTACGAGTGGCTAGTGCTACATGCTAGTTCCACTGACGGAGGTCGCCGCCACCTTGCTTTGGGAGTTTGACGCACACGATGCACTCAAAACCTTCCACCAGGATTCCAAAAAGTTCCAAGGACTTAAAAGTTCCTGGAGGACAAAGCACTCTGAAAGTGTGTTCGCCAACAACAGGCCTGCAGAGTTGCATTCAAATCAGGGAGTCGTGAGTACATGTGACTCACTGTATGACTCACTACGTTTCCATGCACTAAATTAGTCTGATTTCTCAAATAGTTTGTTTTTTTGTATTTTCACAACCACATGTGAAGTCCAAGTGTCCATGCACTCTCTCTAATGCAACAATTGGTCATACCCTAGGTGCCTCCTGTACAATGGGGGAGGTGCTTATTTCATTTTAGCGCGGTTAAATTAATTCCTTTTCCGGTTAACCTATGACGCCACACACGAGCCATCTGAGGATACTTACAACTTGTTTTAAGTCATTTTTCGCTGTAATATTGGCACAGATTACAAATACTACATCTCTAATGGCTATGTTGATGTTAAATAGCAGACAGCATTAAAAAATTATCTTAGATTGCGCTACGAACATGACGCTACTACCAAGAATGTAGCTGGGCGGATGCAGATCCGAAGCAAACACAGACCGGCGGAAGAGTTTTTTCGAAGGAATCATGGAAACAAAACTTTTGAATGTCTCGGAGCTCATCCATTAGGCTCTGTCCATTGATGAAAAGAGTTTTAAATCCGAAGGAAAAGACCATTTGTGCCACAACTGATACTGTTCCAAATGAAGTTTGCTATTGTTCTGGACTATTTTGCCAGTTGTTTCTTAAGTTAATCAGTTTGGAGTGCACACATGCAGCGTGAAGAGGTTCATGTATGCTTTATTATTCGCCTTTAATATACTTGCTTCATTATCTTTCATCTCATTCGTATTTTGTTCGGGACCCCAAATTAAGCCAGCATTTTACATTTCCTGAGCTACCTTCTTAAACAAATCTCTGTTTCTTTTTTTCTACCATTAACGCACTTTAATGGTGGAAAAAAAATGTTCTGTTCTGTTTAATTTGTAAAGAAAATAAAAAGTAACCTTGTCATGATAATTGTTGCTATGTTTTTATTGAATGGTATCTGCTTTCGGGTTGTATCCCGCGCATTGCGACACGAAGGGTCCTCTCCTTCCGCACACATCCCCTCGAGAGATCTGCTTTTTAATCGCATAATCCAGGTGTGTTAGTCCGACTTTTCAAAAACCGAACACCGTTGGACTAAGGTGTTTCCATGGGTTGTAGGAGGCTTATTTAGAGCCAAACTATTTGAGAAATTGGACTAATTTAGTGCATGGACACGTACTGAATGTGTGTGGGCCCACCACAATATCTGTTGTTTCCATGAAGAGATAGCTTTAAAAGTCTGACACGTGTTTTACATTTCAATATGTTGTTTCCGACTGAACATTTTATGTTCAAACTAGTATGAAGACAGATGGTCCTTAAGTATAAATATCAACAATTGTGACTATCTTAATAAATGTTTTATTTTGGAATTATCCATCTATAAGGTATCCACCTTTATTCACAAACAACCCAATCGCCCACTACTCTCCTCTCGCTAATAAATACAGTGGCCGTATAGGGGCTACATCATTTTGAATCGAGAATTTTTTGAATCGAGAAGTGATTCTGAATCGAATCGTCACCTCAAAAATTTGAATCGAATTGTGAGTTGTTATAAGATTCCAATACCTACCTGATAACATTATCTTTTTTAGGAATGTCATTAATATTTTTTCAAGTGTCAGAGCTTTAACTTTGACAATGTGATGAAAATTCAACATTCACGAACAATTATTCTTGATGTGGACAATGCTTCTTCCAAAAATAAGCACATATCACTGGGTAAGAGTTCATTTCCTAATAGGTGAACTGTTTATTTACTTTCTTTCGTATGTAAATAAATGTCCTGTAAATCACATGGGGCCTGATCTACTAAGATCCAAATACCATGTGCTAACAGCATGCGAAAATTATACAATGCGTGCACTGTTTGAAGGTGTGTTGCGTGTGATCTACCAAGACTGCGTGTACACTTGATAACTGGTGCAGACCTTTCTATTTAAAGGAGGATTTTGCAAGTACTACTAAGTGGCTTTCACCATAGAGACACTCATTTACTGCACATTCATGTTGTCATACTTCTACCTCTGGTGTTTTTAAGGTTTTTTTAAACAAGCAGCAAATATGTACCACTTTTTGTGAGCATTTTAGAAGCAGTTAGGCAGTGCATCTACAACAGAACACACTTTTTTAGCGCGCTGAAGGTGTGCCTTGCCGAGATTGTGCTGGAATGTTCCAGGTTCAAGAAAATGCATATCGCTCTAAGTTTTTTTCTTATGTATGAGAAAATATACGGCATTGAAAAAAACAGACTGCCAAACACATCAATTGAATTTGTTTTAATAACCCCCTTAAAAGTCACCCAGCAGCTATACAATTATAAAATGATATTGCTGAATAGACAATATTTCTAATATTTGTATTTTTGACTGTCCATATATGTTGACAAAAATATGCAAAACGGAGCTGCAGCACGATTGCCTCTTTTCTCACAATATTTCTGCGCGACTGCCAGTTTGCACGTCCTTTCTGGGTGTACTAAATACAGACGCAAAACAGTGGCCGCAGAAAAGTTTTAGTCTCGATAAATCACAGTATGTGTGCTATATAATTATGTTTGCATTTTGTGGCCGTTCTAAGGATCAGCATCTCCATATTCATGAAGACGAATAAATGCATTGCGCTCTATATTTTGCTCACTTAAGAGACGCTTAGTCGATCAGCTTTGAGTGCACGTGCACGTGGTTTAATACACTCAAGCCTTCAGTAGATAAGGCCCAATGTGTGTTAATGTCCTGTACATCACATGGTGAGTATGAAAACCTGCAGAGCTGCTTCCTGTTACCAGTCTTTACAGTATGCTAAGCTAGCCAAAAGCTTACTGCAGGGTTAGCAACGTTTTTCCTAAAACTATACATCATGGCAAAACTTTTTTTTCTTTCATTTTAAAGTTAAATTATAATACCCTGTTGCGGTCATTGTTTTGAAATCACAAAAACTATTCTTTTCATCTACCAAACACCAAATGCTTACATATATATATATATATATATATATATATATATATATATATATATATATATATATATATATATATATATATATATATTTTTTTTTTTTAATACATTTTTGACTTTTATGTCTGCACTAGAGCAGTAAAGGTCCGCTCTTAACATTTCATAAAATGGGCTTCCCAAATGATTTTTTTGCGTCACATCTGAAGCGAATTCAAGGTGTGATATTTGTGTTTATTCATTGCACTTTTACTATCAAGGTAGAATGAGGGGCTGCGGATCTCGTGTACAAAACAACCTTTACCCTTTTGGGCCCTCTTTGGAAGAGCTGTCTGCACTGGGACAGACCAAACATGACTTGAAAGGACTTGGTGGTCTTTGGATTTGAAATGGGCAAGATTCTGGGATTCTGGGGTCCTGTTTAACAAAATCAACCCTTGTCTTACTTTTGTTCATTATTTACAAGAATGAAGTATCTCGAGATTCCATTTGAAACCTTGAGACTATGAAGTCAAAATGAGATGGAAAAAAATTAAAGTGACCTTTTACAAGAAGCAGCAAACATCATGTCCCTCTCCGAGACACATTCCACATCATCTCATTCCTGCGGCTCTCACGGTTATTAGTTTATTTTTTTCCAAAAATGTCCTCTGTGTTCCTGGAATGATTAACCACCTTTTTTTTTTGTATTTGTTTTAAAGTCGCCTTGGAAAAGAATAAAAAAGAGCAACAGAAATTCTGGGCGGGATGGAAAAGGCTGCTGCAGTATAGACAGCACAGATGAACTGTTTTAACAGTAAAACTGCTCTAAGAGCTCAAACATAGTAAGGCTTTAAATGAGGTGGAACGCAGCTGCGACATGAATTAGTTAGCAACTGCTCCTCCTCGAGGACACACGCTCAAGCACACACACACACACACACACACACACACACACACACACACACACACACACACACACACACGCCATGACGGAACCGGGGTTACACAACACTTGCACAACACTTACAGTCATACTTAATGGTCGCAGTCGGAGCTGGAATTCAGATCAGTCATTTAAGCAAATACAACAAGCTCTAACACAACATCACTCCTACTGTCTCAAACAGACCATTCCATCCTTTTTTACGGTCTCATTGCACGACACAATAGAAACCGAACCCACTCACATATTCTACATGACCACGAAACGCTCACGCTCGGTGGATCTGTGCAGGAAAACTGACAAACAACACAAATTATTATGCAGGTTTGTCCATTGAAAATAACAAAAGGTAAAAAAAAAAAACAACAACCGAGTTTTATATGTTGAAGTCCTTTAAGAGTTGCGGGATGTAGCCTGTAAGAGGAGAGGGGTGTTTACTGAGGTGGAGATGCGTGTTTACTTGTATGGTCGCAGGAAAGCAGAGACTTTGCTGCTTATGAGACGTATGAAGGAGCGAGGAAGCATCTCGTTGGACTCCCGAGTGGTGTACTTGAAGTAGTTGTTTGGGTGAGCCAGCACGTCAAAAAGAGTCTTTATCAGTTTTTTGTCCTGGAACCAAAGAAGTACAAACCGACATTAGAACTTGAAACACATTTTTACAGGAAATAACACATCTTTGTTCCTCATGTAAGCCACAGGCCACAGTGAGTCCTGCATCTGGTCAGATAAAATGACAAAAACTAAGTATATTGTACCAGATTATCGAAGGTTTGGTCCAGTTATATAGTATACTGTAACTGTGAAGCAAGGATATTCCACTAAATCAGGGGTGTCAAACTCATTTTAGCTCAGGGGCCACATGGAAGAAAATCTATTCCCACGTGGGCCGGACTGACAAAATCATGGCATAATAGTTTAAAAATAAAAGACAACTTCAAAATAGTTTTTTTTGTTTTACTTTGGCCAAGAATAAAACAATTACATTCTTAAAATGTACATATTACAACTAATCCTCTTGGCAAAACACTTCAAGTTAGATGACAATTTTGAGGAATAAAATTGGTGGAGTTTCAAAAACACCATCAACAACACAATGAACTTAGACTTAGTCTCAGTGTTTTTACAAAGCCATTAATCTTTAAGTTCACCATTAAAGACGTGTTTGGAAAAGCAACCGAGTGTTTCCTCAAACCGCCACATTGGTGACATCCACAACTGCCACAACACATTAATTTATCATCATTCAAATAGTACAATTATAATATAATCAAAACGATAGCCGAAATTAAGGCACCATAACTAGAAACCTAACCAATGTGAACATGCTACATTTAAGCATGAAACAAAATAGAGCAAACACAACAAATTTAGAAACGCACATTTTTACAATGGAGTTCAGTGTGCACATTGTACCATTAACCAATTGCAAGCTCTGCACGGAACTCTATGTCATGTCTTTTGGATCTTGTTTTGTTTTGTTTAGTTATGTTTGGTTTTTGGACTCTTTTTAGTTTCTGTTTACGCTCCATTGTTTTTGTTTCCATGACTACTCATTGGTTTCACCTGTCATGCATTTGGACTCACGCACTGGACTCATTTGGACACACGCACCTGTTGTAATCAAGACACTATTATTTAAGCTTGTAGTTGCCAGGCAGTCGGTCTGGCGACATTTACTCTGCTACTTCTGATACTCATGCCTGTTCATAGTTATGCTTCATGCCATGCCACGTAAGTTTTGTTTGTTCATTTAACAGTTAGCGAGTTTTGTTTCATGTTCATAGTTTCTGCCTTTGTGCTAGTATTTTGTATCCTAGTCAAGTTTGCATTTCCGCCTTGTGCACGCATTTTGTTTGTTCATTTTGTTAGTGTTAAAATAAATGATGTACCGGTATTTACTTTCACGCCATGTCCACTCCAACTTTACTTGCATCTCGGGAAAACAAACACCCCACAGTCCACGTCTTGACACTCTAACTAAAAAGATGATGGTCATGTTGACTTAAATCTTTGCATCTTATTGTTTTGTTATTTTATCCCTTGAGTGGATACTTTAGAATTAAAGAAGGTTTTTGTGTGTCGCTTCAGCCTTAGTCTGCCGCCATCTGCTGCCAGCCACAACAGGAGCAGCTAATTGCTTACACCTGTGCTGATTGGAGTAGCGGCAGCCAATCCAGAGGACGCTTAAAGTCAGCTCACATGTCATCTTTAAACACTGTCAAGTGTGACATGGGTTACACTTGAATTGCTATGGCGACATCCAGTGGACACATTTAGAACAGAAGTTCCTTTCATAAAAAAATTGCAGCTCATTTTCATACTTAGCAAACTCACCTTGGGGCCACGGACCGGATTAAACCTGCTATCAGGCCCGCGGGTCGTAAGCGTGACACCATTGCACTAAATGGTTCTAGTGGCCACATTTCCAGAAAACTAAGGACCTGTGGGGCCAGACTTCTCCCACCACCATTATTCTTATTTTGAGAAGCAACATTCTCTGTAGTTGACATTTTTTTTGGTATATTTCTTTTGTCGTATTTACACATTCCAGAAATAATAGGCCTGTTATGAAAAATACCATTGCAGCGGGCTCTGGGGTCTTAAACTGAACTTATTGCTTATTAGTTACTATTTGGGATAATTTTAATAGATGCCTATTTTGGCTCCAACTAAAAATTATCCTAATGAAAACAAGCCAAATTAGTTTAACATAGTTAAAAAAATAAATTATCAAACCTTTCTGCCACAATCCTCACCAGTGATCAAACCCATATACATTTGGCCTGCGTGCCGCGATGTACAGTAAATTTCCATCCATCCATTTTCTACCGCTTATTCCCTTCGGGGTCGCGGGGGGCGCTGGAGCCTATCTCAGCTACAATCGGGCGGAAGGCGGGGTACACCCTGGACAAGTCGCCACCTCATCGCAGGGCCAACACAGATAGACAGACAACATTCACACTCACATTCACACACTAGGGCCAATTTAGTGTTGCCAATCAACCTATCCCCAGGTGCATGTCTTTGGAGGTGGGAGGAAGCCGGAGTACCCGGAGGGAACCCACACAGTCACGGGGAGAACATGCAAACTCCACACAGAAAGATCCCGAGGCCGGGATTGAACTCACGACTACTCAGGACCTTCGTATTGTATTGGCAGACGCACTAACCCCTCTTCCACCGTGCTGCCTGTGCAGTAAATTTGTCAAGGAAAAATGTGCTATTACATCCTTAACAGTGACGGAGCAGTAAGGGTCTCGGAATAAGTTTGCGATAAAAATTTCATATGAAGCGCCCTGTCATTCATTATTTTACACTTGACATTTTATGCATCCTCCCTGACGGTTTTATAGACAGCACGTGATCTGACAAAAGAGAGGGGCGACCCTGACGCTGGCCTTGAGGAGGTTAAAAAGTCAATGCGAGTATCTGCTAAGGTGTTTACACTGGTCCAAGCTCCTCTGTACAACAGGAGCACTCTTGTGTTTTTATCTTATTTACTTGGCTGCAAAATTGTTAGTCTCTCCCACGTTTTGAATTAAACTTAGCGAGCTGGTATTGAGTCTTTCACAGGCCAGATTTGGACCCCAGACCCTCAGCTGAAAAGACCTACTATAGAGCATAGTGCACTGTAACTAGAACTATAGAATATAATATAACTGATTTTTTTTAGTTTGAGAACAGAAAAAAACCTCAAGCATATACAACACACAAAACTTGAGATTTGCAACGGAGGTAAGGGAGGGACATCCTGCTCCGTTGTCCATCATACAGCAGAGGGTAAAGCGGTGAAGGCGTAGCATGGGGGGAGGGGTGGGGTGTTTGCGTGCGTGTCTGTATAGTAACGGTTGTGTGTGTCTCCATAAGCCTGAAAGTTGGTTTCAACGCCTTTTGCCTCATTCTGCATGGTGATATCGCGATAACACAGCTAGTTGCTATGGAGCCGTCCGAGATCTAGTCCAACGTAGTCAAAACATCCCAGGTGTGCTTGAAGGAAGGAGGGAAGAGATTTTAGAATGTCTTTCACTGCCATGGTCTCACTGGGTGAGGGAGCCAAAGTGTTGATAAGGACTGTTTGGGTTAGACGAAGATATTTTGCGTGCTATTTTCAGAGGTTCCGCGAACATTTCGCGAAGAAGGAAAAAAAACATTGAGCTTCAACACATCACACCTTATCAGCCACCTAAAATGGCAGCATCACTACAACGGGGTATTATAAGACGACGAAAAGTCAGACACCTGCTGCTAAATAAGCTGCCCCAAAGCCACTTGCAAAAAAGGTGAGCACAAACTACATTTAAAACTAAATAATAATACAAAAAATAGCAATAAGTAAGTTAACGGTAGGCAGTACGGTGGAACAGGGGTTAGTGCGTGTGCCTCACAATACGAAGGTCCTGAGTTTGATCCTGGGCTCGGGGTCTTTCTGTGTGGAGTTTGCATGTTCTCCCCGTGATTGTGTGGGTTCCCTCCGGGTACTCCGGTTTCCTCCCACCTCCAAAGACATGCACCTGGGGATAGGTTGATTGGCAACACTAAATTAGCCCTAGTGTGTGAATGTGAGTGTGAATGTTGTCTGTCTATCTGTGTTGGCCCTGTGATGAGGCGGCGACTTGTCCAGGGTGTACCTTGCCTACCGCCCGAATGCAGCTGAGATAGGCTCCAGCAACCCCCGCAACCCCTAAAGGGACACACGGTAGACAATGGATGGATGGATGGAAGTTAACGGTATTTGTCTTGAGAAGCAGAAAATTATCTGTATAACTATTAGCTAGAAAAAAACATTGTGCAACCCTATCTTTTTTTCAGATAATCTTTGTTCATAGAACTCACACAGAACGATGAACATCTCTCCGTCTATTTCTTCCTTCTTGCCAGAGCAGGATCAATCAAGCACTGTGATCCCTGCACTGTTAATGTGCTGGTCACGTGATAGGCTTTCAGACAATCTCTGTGATTTCTTTTGAGTATGGATGGAAAATACACCACCATGGGGCCAAAGAAAGTTGCAAGTGAAAGCACTTTGAGGAGGTAGGTAAGAAACACTATCATATTGAAGAAATAACATTAAGCAAAGTGTGAAGGTGGTGTCCGCTTGGCTCTCCCCTCCTCTCCCTGTGTTTTTGCCAACTAGAGTCTTCAATGAAGGTACAAGTTATGTTAAATGTTATTTAGCAATTTATATATATTTCTGATATCGGTCCGATACCTGCAAAAAAAACAAAGTATCGGATGATATCGGCTTGCATCTAAAATGTCTGGTATAACTTTGATACAAGCAGGTTACATGGTAGGCTATAGGCTACTAAGAGCTAGCAACTACACAACAACTAAGCACAAACTAATAAGTGTCCTTAATTGAACAATGTTGCAGTCTAAAACACGACGTTCATCAATATATACAAGTATCAAATAATTATAGTTTTTATTACTTACACATACAAAGTCTCCAAGGCAGAAGCTTATTAGAAAGTATCCACTAACAAATGTGTCCGCATCTTTCAACTTGATGCGTCATGATCATAACTGTATGAAATGTTATGACCACTAGTTGTCGCCAGAAACAAATTAACGCTCCACTTCAAAAGCATACAGTTGTCATAAGGTGAGTGTTTTGTATACCTACCATTGTTCCATAAGTGATTTTACGTAAGCCTTTTTTAACATTGCACACTGCATTATAATAAAATTATTTATTATGATTTGTGCTGATATCGTATCAGATTAATATCAGTACCGGCCAATACTCAATATCGAAAGTAGAAAAAGTTGTATTGGGACACCCTTAGCAATTCGTCATTTATACGTATTTGGCATGGTTGGGGGCGGCGTGGCTCAGATGGTAGAGTGGCTGTGCCAGCAACTTGAGGGTTTCAGGTTAGAATCCAGCCTGCCACTATCCTAGTCATGGCCGTTGTGTCCTTGGCAAGAAAACTTCACCCACCTTGCCCCGGGTGCCAACTACACTGGTGTATGAATGTTTGAGGCTTATACACTATGTTGATACATTAAGACAATTCAAAAATATGCTAAAATCATGGCTACTTGAGAATCAAACTTGTAAACATCGTTATTAATGTTATTTTATATTTCTGCTGCTTTGTGCTACTTCCTGCTGCCAGTGTGTAATTGTTCAAGCCAAATATATAGTGCCTGTGCTCAATGTTGCCGTAGATGTGTGTGAGATATTAATCAATTGTTCTACTATTTTAAATAGGCTTTTAATGATTGTTGTTTTGATTGTATACTGTTTGCTCTTGGCGATCTACATCTTGCCCAGGGACTATGGTTGGAAACTAGCTTTGTAGCTAAAACTCGCGCATTTACTGAAATGTTGAACATTGTGCTGTGTCCCTGTTCAAATAAACTAATAAATATGAAAACAAATATTCTTAATGTCAATGAGACTTTCCTGGGCAAACAAAGGTTAAAAGTGCTTTTCTGCATGTACAACTATAATTATTTTCTACAAATAGTGTTAGGAACAGATTCATTGGATTTGCTTTATTTCTTATGGGAAAAATGTAATCTTTTTATTTGTATGATTCTGTCTTTGTTTGACCTTTCAGAACTTTGTGTCGATATAGTAAGTGCAAGGTTTTGGGTGGAGGATCTAATTTGTGCGGACCAGGTGGGTTTGTGTTGCAGCTGTGCCAGTATGATATGGTATTTATTTTGTCTGTGTGAGAAAATTCAATAAACTAAACCAGAACAGCGTGCACTGCATTTATTGTCATTCCCGAGTATAAAATAACAATAGATGACAGGACTAACCTTGAGGATTTCTTGATGGTTTTCTGAAGCGTAAAGTCTTCCATCCCGTACTATGTCCTCGACCAGCTGCTCATAGTCCTCTGAAGTGAGGGACAACACAGAAGCACAATCACTCCTGGTCCCCTCTCATGAGATAAGTTAAGAAGTGACATGTTTGTACTGAGCGCTTCACCGACCATCATAAGTCACGTAAGGGATCTGAAAGCCCCTGGCACTGTTGGCCTCATTGGACTTGAAATTAATCCAGAGGCGCCTGGAGCGTGCTGTGAAGGCAATAGGCCGTTCATATGTCTGACACGTCTCATAGGTTGTGATGGATGTAGCTGACCCTTGCAAAGAGCATAGAAAGGACAATGATGAATCTAGTTTGGAGACATGGCGGCTCTCAACACTCACAGTTCTTCCTCATCACCAGCACATCTCCGCACTCATCCTCTGATGGCAGGAAGATCTCCGGCACCACAATCAGGATCTTACGCTTGCTGGGCGGGTTGATGTTCCAAATGCACTCCACATTTGCCGGGTAATTTCCCGGGTAGTTTGGCGACTCGATGTAGCCCATGAACTCGCCCATCTCGCCTCCACATTGCCTGTCTAGACATATACAAACCCAAAAGGTCAGAGTGAAAAAGGGCTAAAATGGCTGTTTTTAGACTCACTCTTGCACTGTGAGACACTGGTAGCGCCATCAAAGTCGGTGGTGGTGTTCCCAGGGCAGGAAATACAGTAGTTCTGCCTAAACTCAGTCTGATAGGTTCCAACTGGGCAGCGGATACACCTGTGCACTGATGTGTTGTAGTAATGGCCTGGAGAACACTGCACTGCAGCGCCATTGAAGACACACATGAAGTCAGCAGTGATTTACACCATGTTTTTCTTTCTTGGCTTCTGTGCACTCTCACCTTTGACTTCACAATCATGGAAGGAGCTTGCGCCCTCACGCTTGGTGCTCAGTCCTCCCCCGCAAGGAAAGCACAATGTCCGACCCAAATCTGGCTGGTATGTGCCCTGAGGACACAGTTGACAAGGCTTGAAGCCATCGCCTGAGAAGAACCCAGTGGGACATTGGCCTGTGGCGTGCAGATAAGCAGAAGATTCACAGCAGGAATATGTACGTACAATCTGGAATTTAGATTTTTGTTACCTGCACATGAGGAAATATTTCTTGCCCCGACAGGACCGTGGCCGTCACTGCCCGGACACAGGTCGCATGCCAGCTGGCCCTCCCTCTCCTGGAAGGTGCCGGGCGGACACTGAACACAACGCTCCTGCTCACCGTGGTAGTATGAGCCAGGCAGGCATCTGACTGAAAAAAACATCCACAATAGCAAACACTACTTGTTAACTCCAAATGTCGAACTTATGTACAATTGTATTAAAAGTTAGATGAAAAGAGCTTGCATCTACGCTAAGCTTTCGTCCTTCAGTCAATTTACTATAAAATTGACATTTTTTTAATTGTATGACCGAGAGATTTGATCAATAATGTCTGTGATATATCTTGGAATGGGTACCTTTTACATTTTTAATTGATGCAGTACAAAGTCTTTGATAACTGGGAATTGATACCAATACGCGACGGTTGCAATTTCAGGTACTTATGTGTGTGTGTAAATGTGTTAATAAATGTTTTTTGTAAAAAAAACCATTGTAAATTCTAAGACTTTTGGAAATAATAATGCGACACATTTCTCGTTAATTAAATATGTGGTCATATTAGAGCATCCATCCATCCATCCTTCTATTTTCTACCGCTTATTCCCTTCGGGGTCGCGGGGGGCGCTGGAGCCTATCTCAGCTACAATCGGGCGGAAGGTGGGGTACACCCTGGACAAGTCGCCACCTCATCGCAGAGCAGTGCTTATCAATTATTTTCTGTTACGCCACCTCAAGGAGGAAGAAAACATTACCTCCGAGCCCCACTCTCCGCCCCAACTATAAATAGTATTATTTGTCTATAAAATTGTTATAAGTAAGGCAAGGCAAGGCTTGTTTATTTATAGAGCACAATTTGTACAAAAGGCAATTCAAAGTGCTTCACAAAAAAAATTAAAGGCAAATTCAAAAAAGGATAATCATAAGAATAATCATAATTCAAATTAAAAACATAATATCAAATCATCATATACACTATTATACCGTAATTAAAATTAAAATCAAATAGTGCAGATAAAATAATTTCAGTTGTCATATGGACAATTAAATTAAAGTGTTTTCAGCCTGGATTTTATTTGCCAATGTTGAGGCTTGTCTCACATTTCCTGGAAGACCATTCCAGATTTTAGGAGCTTAAAACTGAAACACAGCCTCACCCTTCTCTGTATAATGTTTTATCCTTATTAAAATACAATAAAACAAAAAAGAAAACATATAGATCAACTTACAAGATAGAAACAATAATTGATTACCATAGTTTTGTGGTCTGTAACAGAAAAGATTTAATGTGCATCATTTAGCCTGAAAATATTTTTTTGACAGACTTGAACCATTTGATACTGAAAAATAAAATCAATTAATCAATAAATGATAATAAATTCACATTTATCAGCAACATTAATAGGAGCACAATATATAACACACTTTAACCTACAAAACAAACATCAACAAAAATAGTTGTTCTTTTCTCTCCAGAGCTGCCAACGTATTGTGGTAGAGGAGTTTGAGTGTCCCAAGCTATGTTGGTAGGGTTTCCCAAGAAAAACAGGTCCAGGGTGAGAGACCAGACAAAGAGCAGCTTGAAAACCTCTATGAAAAGACAAAATCAAGGACCCATGTGGGATTTTCACCTTATTGTGGTCAAGGGGTTGCATACCTCAGTGACCTTAAGAGCTATACCAGCAGGAACTTAGTCTTCAGGTGGGATACCCAAGTTGTACAGGTCTACAGGTAGAGGCAATCCACTTCTCAAGGTTGGAGTTGGACACATAGCTAACAACCACATCCAAGGCAGCAATGTTACTACTGTATAAGCACAGAACAAAGTGCTGGAGCATAATGGAATGGCATGTACACATGATGCCCCCTTCACATATACGCCTGCCGAGAACTGGCCCTGTCTAGAACCACACACCTCATACATTAAAGAGAACCAAGAGTCAAAGGCAAAAGTAATGGTAAATGTTTACTTATCCTAACAGCATGTAAAACTATGATTATTATAAATAAACGCGTGTTGTGTTAATATTTTATATATTGCATAATTTCTTATGGAAAATATTACCGGTACATTGTTTTTCGTAGGATTCCGTCTTTTTGAATAGATTACTAACGAAACCCAGGTACCACTGTAATATGACATCAATCTGCTTTGCTATCAAAGTCAAGCGGAAAAAATAAGGTAAATGAAGTACCACATCGCCCGCTGTCTCTTTCTGTGCCTGGTCCACAGTTCTCTTGAACGGGAGCAGCCTGTGGAAGTTTCTGGGCCACCTCGTATTCCAAACCAGCAACTCGGATGAGGAAGCGCTCTTGATTGATGGACTTCTTCAGGGCCTTGATGTAAGTCTTGACCTGTTTCTCCATACGTTGTCTTAGGCAGCTGAGATTACAACTTCCTGCAATTGTTTATATCAAAGAAAAGATGTTTGGTGTGAGATAAAATGGTTAGACTGTATTTTACATTCTAAGACCGACCTGTTGTGTCTCCGGCTTTGACCTCGGCTTCCAGCTCCAAAGTGATACGTGTTACCTCTTTATTAGTGGGGTTGCGAGCACGCCGACCTTTTGATTTCTTTGAGGAGTCACATTTGAGATTGACAAACGTCACCAGGCAGTTACTGCAGGGCTGACCAGCTCCTGAGAAAACATTGCATCACAATCCGACAAGCACTGTCACATACACTGCAAAAAAGAGCTAACAAAACATAAGACAAAAAGACGAGATTTTCAGAAAAAAATACTAAAAAAATACTGTAATAATCTGTCCATGAAGCTATTTAATTTTACTTGATAAGACATCATAAATTAAGATTTGTACTATATATATATCTAGAAATTAGCAGGGCCTTTAAAGGGGAACTGCACTTTTTCTGGAATTTTGCCTATTGTTCACAATCATTATGAGAGACAAGAAGACAAAAGTTTAGTTTTTTTTCCGCTTTCTAACATATAAAAACCGGTTTGTTCTTGATAGCTACCAATGCAGCTCATGGGAGCAATCAATTCTCCCTTGAAATCACTTTAAAAATGCATTCAAAAACCGTCAATGACCATAACGCGTTTGAGTTTGTAATGCACAACGCTGCGATACGACACCAATTTGTACTGACTGAAAAACATGAACAAGTAATACTTGTTCATGTTAATACTTTCCAGATACTGTAATGAAGAGTCATTATACAAACGTTTGTAGTATCTGGAAAGTATTAGCCCACATTTCCTGTTTTGTTTGTACACAGCTGAGCTAGCCAGACAGTGTATGTAATGTAGTTGTACTAACATGCATGGCGTGCTGCGTCTATCATGATCGATATCAAAGTGACTCCAGCTGGCCGGGGACAGTTCCTGTTGTTTTTGGGTAAGCAATCTATATGTCGAAATAGCTTGGCTCCAAGTTCCATATTTATAGCCTCAAAATCGCTTTCATCCCACTCTCTCGGCTTCCGTCTTCTCCAACGTTTGACTCTTCCTTCGTGCTCGCTTCTATAAGCAGCAATATATTTAGCTTCGAAGTAATAAAGTTGTAAATCCTCATTTGTCCAAAAATAGTCGTCCTCTTTGTCTGTTACCACGTCTGCCATGATTAGAACACACACTGTTGTTTGATTTCGGAAATAGGAACACACATGTTGCCAGAAGTCAGATGTGCGCTGCTATGGAAACAGAAATCAATGCACACAAAAAATCTGTCCCAGAAATGGTAAAAATGACCAAAATACAGTAAATATTGAACATATTACGTATTGTTATGAAGGTATATATGTATGTACATGTATTTATAATTATACACACATATTATATATATATATATATATATATATATATATATATATATATATATATATATATATATATATACACTACCGTTCAAAAGTTTGGGGTCACCCAAACAATTTTGTGGAATAGCCTTCATTTCTAAGAACAAGAATAATATATATAATGTATATATATGTACATTATATATATATATACAGTATGTATATATATATATATATATATATATATATATATATATATATATATATATATATATTTATATATATATATATATATAATATATATTTATTTATATATATATATATATATATATATATATATATATATATATATATATATATATATATATATATATATATATATATATATATATATATATATATATATATATATATATATAATTGCAGTGTGTATATAAAACGTTGCTGGAGGGTTTTGAAATTGTTTTAAAGGGCTTTGGAGACTACAACGGTGACTTCCATAAGCAGCATCTTTCAAGCGTTTTTTATCATCTTTAAAATCTTTTTTAAAAAAAATACATGTGTTTTTGTTTCTTATAATAATTGTGAATGATAGGCAAAATAAAATAAAAAAGTGCAGTTCCCCTTTAAGCTAGAAATAAGTATTATATTGTGAAAACAAGCATTATTAAACTTGCAATTCTAAAATTCAGCATCCTTGGGACATTGCATAATCTTTAAACAAGTTTTTAAACACTTTCTCTGTGGGGGAAACCAAAATATCTTATTTGAATAGTTATTTGCTTATTTTTTTTATTTTTATACTAAAATAAACAAAATATAATTATTCATGCTAACATTAAGATTATAACGTAAATAGCTCCTAAAACTAGGGACTTTTCTAAAAATGAAATTGTAAATCTTGGCAAGTGGCAAATAATTTGCAGTGTAAGGCTTCACCACCAGTTTACAGTAAAACATTAGTTTATCGCTGTAAATTGGTTATGGGCTTGACAGTGGTAACATAATTTAAGCAAAGTAGGAATTATTCATTATAGATCAAATATTTTCATAACTACACCCTTAAAAACCTTTTAAATATGTTTTTACTTTTAATGAGAGCCCTGGAAACTCACAGCACTGGATGCTGCCTGAGGCTGAGCCAATCAGTGGCCACGATAACGAACAATACGCTCTGTTTGGTTTGGTCTCATCTATTGATATGTTTAGTTCATTTAGCCTTTTTTATCATGGAAAACATGCTTAATTCAGGCCAAAAATATGTAAAATATGCTGAAAAAAGAAAACCAAAACAGAAAACATCTACAATGTAGTGAAGCAGCAAGCTTCCAAGCGCGACGTAGTAATCTACCTACGTCACAATATATGTGCATTCTGTAACTGAACTTACTTACTGAAGGAGCAAAGCAGTCACTACAATTTCTATCCATCCATTTTCTACCGCTTGTCCCTTTTGGGGTCACGGGGGGTGCTGGAGCCTATCTTAGCTGCATTCGGGCGGAAGGCGGGGTACACCCTGGACAAGTCACCACCTCATCGCAAGGCCAACACAGATAGACAGACAACATTCACACTCACATTCACACACTAGGGCCAATTTAATCTATCCCCAGGTGCATATCTGTGGAGGTGGAAGGAAGCCGGAGTACCCAGAGGGAACCCACGCAGTCACGGGAAGAACATGCAAACTCCACACAGAAAGATCCCAAGCCCAGGACCGAACTCAGGACCTTCGTATTGTGAGGCACACGTACTAACCCCTGTACCACCGTGCTGCCCACCCCAAAAAGTGGAATCGAATTGTGAGTTGTTATAAAATTCCAATCCCTACCTTATAATATTGTCTTTTTTAGGAATTTCAGTAATATTTTTTCAAGTGACAGAGCTTTAACTTTGACAATATGATGAAAATTCAACATTCACAAACAATTATTCCTGATGTGGACAATGCATAAGCCGGAGTACCCAGAGGGAACCCACTTGGTCATGGGGAGAACATGCAAACTCCAGACAGAAAGACCCCAAGCCCGGGATCGAACTCTGGACCTTTGTATTGTGAGGCACATGCGCTAACCTCTGTTCCACCGTGCTGCCTAATTACAATTTTTGATAGTGAAATATTGGACTTTTCCACCAAGAATGCAGGTGAGATGATTTGACAGAAAAGCAATAATGTGACAATGTCGTCATGTTATGACTGGAACACCACAACACCAACGGAAAGTCCAGATAAATAGCTTTAATAATAGCATCCTTATTCTGGTCAGTATCCCAAAGGTCATTTTTGCTAAGTACTTGAACTGCTTTTACTGTACAACCGGTGTCTTCTGCCGTGGACATTTATTGATGGTCAATTTAGTTTGATAGAGTTACACATAATATATAATTGCCCTGTTATACAAAACTCATCTGTCCACTGCAGAGAGCCCTGTTTAGGAGGTTATGCTGTGATGTACCACATCCCTTAATTAATGGCTTTGTTTATCATGATTATGGGTTTGCAGACACTGACCTGGTCCTATAGTCCGCCCCCTGTCCTCAGTCCTGCCAGTTAATTTAGGGTGCAGGTGGCATTTGGCATTTTTAATCTTGAATGACGCTGTCTGTTTCACTGGAGGCGCCAAAGTCTCTACAGACAAACACAGCAACAGTGTGTAGAATGCAAAGACATGCGAACACATGGCTGACAGGAGAGAATCGTTTAGAGGTCGGCACCTATGCAGCTCTGACTGCTGCTGGTGTTGAGCCTAGAGGGGGACTTCCCTCTGACGATGGGTATCCCGCAGCTCACAGAATAGCTGTTGTCAGACTCTGCATGAGGACATGCAGAAAGAAAAAGAAGAAGAAAACTAATGAAAATGTTTCCAGTTTTGTGCTGTGGTGCTCAAGTTGGCAAATTACATACCTGCCAGATAGTGTGCCTTGGAAGCACAGGTGAGAGAGCAGCTCTCTTTCTTGCCTGTCTTGCTACAGGTGAGAGTAGCCTTTGGGGCAACAAGGCCTGGAGGACATTTCACTAGCTCTAAAAAATAAAACACAATACCTATCAATCAAAGCAGTGCATGCAGAGCCGGGATTTAAACTGCAAATTTCTATTTACCACTAGGGGACAGTGCTACTACATACCTATGCAGTCTTTTCTGTTCCAGTGCAGCTTGTATCCAGGTGGACAGGTACACTCGTAGCTCCCCAGAGTGTTAATGCAGCCATATTTACAACCTCCCCGGTTTATACTGCATTCATCAATATCTGAAAATAGATAGGATTTAGTGGATGTGCATTTGTATACCCACCTGTGCATCTTTCTTATTCATATCCAAGAAAAGACAACACACACACGACGGCGAAAAAAGTAGACCATTTAGACACAGTTTTTCTCGTAGGTGTGGATGAGGAGTCTTAAGAACTGGAAAGTGTAACATTTTGTTCTCAAATCAGTCACAAGTCCAAGCTGCACATGCTGGTAGGGATGTTACGAATATAGTCTAAGTATGTAACAATTACACTTTCACGATTATTATCCTTTGATAAATTTCACAACAAAAAATGGATAAAATCACATACTTTCCTTTTATAATGATGATATGTTATTTAATACTGTCGGAAATAACAATAATTTAATAATATCATACTGTAACAAATAATAATAGGTGTTATTGATAATAAAAACAAAAATCCTAATTTGACTATTAATACAAGACTAAGATTAACTTTATTAATCCCTTAGGGGAAAACTCAAGTGTAATTGTCATCATGTCTATTTATTAATTTTTAATAATTTATTTAGTTTAACTTTAATCTGTGTTAATGATAACTGGAACACACATAATTACATCTTAGATCCGTATTGGACATATTAGACCCTTTAGCTGCAACTCTCTTTTGGCAGGTTTTGCAAATGGATGATGAACCACTGTCTTCAATGGCTCCATGGTCATTTTTTAAGTACCCGAAATGTTCCCACACTGCCGACTTCAGCTTTATTGTTGGTGGGAAAGAGTCAGCTGCTTTATCCCGCTGCCACTTTTAAGATAATGCAGCATACTAGCGTGTCTCTCAATAGGTGTGTATGAGCACATGCACTGCTAGTGTAACTTTGTTTTGGATTCATGCAGTTTGTGCTGAAATTAAAGTACGAGCATTATGTCCGAGTGAGGAGGACTGAAACACATAGTTTAGTGAAACTTTTACAATTAAATGATGGTGATGTTTTAATACATGGCTAGTAGTAAAAAATGTAGCATCCCTACATGCTGGGATAGGCTCTAGCCCACAGGTACCAAACTCAAAGCCCGGGAGCAAAATCTGTCCCGCCACATCATTTTATGTGGTCCGTCACGACATTTAATGTGGCCCTGTGGCCCACCAAGTTTTTTTAAATTGGTCTACCACAACATTTAATGTGGTCCGCCATGTCATTTTAAATTGGCCCGCCACGTTATCTTATGATTTTCGCCACATCATTTATGTGGCATGCCAAATATTTTAAATTGGCCCACCACGTCATTTTATGTCTTCCACCATAACATTTAATGTTGTCTGCCACATATTTTAATGTGGCCATGTGTAGTTAGCCACTTAATTTATGTGGCCAGCCAAATAATTGTTTTATGTGGTATATGATATATATATCATTAAATAATGATATATATATCATTTTATGTGGTCCACCATAACATTTAACGTGGACCGCCACAAATTTAAAGCCATTTTAAAGTGACCCGCCACGTTATCTTATGATTTTTGCCACATCATTTATGTGGCATGCCAAATCTTTTAAAGTGGCCCACCACGTCATTTTATGTGGTGCACCACTTCATTTTCTGTAGTCCACCATAACATTTAATGTTGTCTGCTACATATTTTAATGTAGCACTAATTTTATGTATTTCGCCATGTCATTTATGTGGCCTGCCAAATCATTTAAAGTGGCCCACCACAACATTAATGTGGCCTAACAGATCATTTATGTGGTCTGCGAAAGGCTAGAAATAAAAAAAGCACTTTCTGGCTAAAAGTATTTATTCTTTCAATTTTAATAGAAATAATTATGCACAGGCGATTGCATATGTTCTACACCTGTAGAACTTTGGTTATCAAAAATAAACACTTAAATACTGGCTTGTCATCTTGACTTATCATTTCAAAGCAAGTTATCTGTAAAAAAAAAAAAATCAAAAATCAAAAAAAGTTGCTTTTGTAAAGTGTGTAGCAAGGCTATTGACTGTTTATATTCATATATATTCACTGTTAAATGTGGCCCTTTGAGGGTGACGTGGCCCTCAATAAAAAATGAGTTTGACACCCCTGCTCTAGCCCCTGTCCTGACCCGAAACTAGACATAGAAAATGGATGAATGGATGGAATATGCGCTAATGTTGCCACTTTCAAATTCACAATCAAAACGACACAATAAGGAAGAGTAGTGTTGGAAAAAAACTAAACGTCCCTTCAAAAGCTACAAGCATTAAAATACTTCAAAGGAGAAGGGTGTTAAGCAAGACAGGGAAATGTATGAAAGCTGCAGACAAGTGAAGACGCAGACAATGTTCGTAATTGATGATGCTGACTGCTGATATGAAATCTTCCTTCTTGCCTCATTCAATCATTCACCCTGAATAAAACGTGTCTGCATGCCTCTTTAGTCCCCGAAGAGGATGATGACCTCATCAAGTGTTGACGTGTCGGCCAGAGCGGCTCGGAAACATTGTGAGCAATTCCCCCTGCTTTTATTCTCTTCTATACTTGAAATACAATGAAACCCCCGTAGGCCTTTTCTCTTTGCATGCACACACACACACAAGTCCAGAAAACTGAAGACGGAACAAAACAAATAAAAATAATAAGACAAATTGGGATTCTGAATCAATGCCTGCACTTTAGTAGACTTCATGGAAATGTGACCATTTTTAAATCGCCGTTGATTGTTTGAGTTTTGTCAAATTTATGGATTATTACAATCTGATGTCTTTACATAAATGGGGGAATTCTTCCATAAGACTTTCTAACACAGTTTCCAAATGAACGTTAATAAATGCACACTCACGTTTGTTCGCACCACAGGAATGTGTCTGTGCCGAGGCCAAAGCTGCTTGTATGAAACCGGGAACATTTAGAAAAAACACTTGAGGAGGTATGAAGTCACAACATCTCAGAGTGTATTTTCTTAGCAGATAAGTGAGCAGATTGTTTTGCAAGCCGAGGAAGAGAGAATGGCTGCATGAACTCTCACTGTGGAAGAATGCTGACAGGTCTCGGCACAGAACTCCACGGCAGGTCAGCGACCTGACTGGGTTTGTTGAGTGGGAGGCTATTGTTAAACACTGAGCCCGGCTCCCGGGATTGTTGGGCGGCTATATTTGGGGTTGAGGGAGCACACCAGGGGCAACCTAACCTTAGTTATGAGCGGCGAGTGAGAAAGTACGGTGGGGAGTGCCATAAATCCCCAGGGTTATCTAATAGTTCCGACAGCGGCAATGAAAAGCCCACCAGAGTCATTTATCATCGGTGCTCTTGTAGCGAATCATTTATGTCCGACCGTCTTTTCTCTTCTCAGCGGCTCGGTGTGGCCTGATCACTGTCCATCATGGGAGAAAAAGCCTTGCAAATCCAATTTGGACGCTTTTATTCTCTCAACTAACAGACATTTTAGTGTGTGCGTCCACACGGAGCAAAATAGTGCCTTACATTGTTACATTTATTTATCACTATAGCTTTGTCTTTATACTTTACATACTTGAGATACAGTATTGATCCAAGCATGAGACGATAAGACAGGGGTGGGCAATTAATTTTTACCGGGGGCCGCATGAGCAACCCGAGTACTGCTGGAGGGCCACATCGACAATATTTCAATTAAATTTTGCTCAATATTATTTTTCATATATACACCGTAAGATAAATAATAATAATAATAATAATAATAATAATTAATAATAATAATAATACTTTCATTTAACCTAACTTAACTTTATACCAAAAGCACTGCTTTGGAAATCATTTGTACCCCTTTCAGAGATCACATTTAGTTCCCCTTAAACATCCTCATGATCAGTGGCGTGCGGTGAGGTTAATGTCTGGTGAGGCACGACTGCATCATCACAGTCAGATTTACAAACATATGAACCTGCAGTGCAGGTGTACCTAATGTTGTGTCCCTGCGGTTGTTCGCGGCTCCTGCAGCGCGAGCATTGTTGTTTTTGCACTTTTTGGCTTCTTGTTAAGTGACTTTTTTTGGGTGGATTCGGTCTTGCACGTGGAGGGTTTGGGTGTGGGCTTTGGTTGGTGTGGCCGCGGCGCTCCCGTCGGGCAGTGCATTCTGCGGCGGAGGTGCTTGGCACCAGGAGGCGGGGTTATGATACGAGCCTCACACAGTGTGTCTCCGCAGCAGATTTATGATCGCTCAGCACTAAAAATACGTTACACACATACAGTTGTTGACAAAATACACTGAACATTATATACCTCAGCTAACTAAACTATGGAAATGTATAATATAATTCATATAGCAATACGGTCTCACTGCACAGCAGGCCAGCAGTTAGCCGAGTCGCAATCCATGGTGAGGCACAAGTGCCTCAACTGGCTGGTGATCACCGCACCGTCTCTTCTCAGTATTTGAACGGCAAATGTGAAAATAAAAATAAAAATAATCTAAAACTGGTGAAGTTAAATGGAAAATAACTTTAGTATAATCACTGGATACATATAACAATTTAATTAATTTTTTTTTCTTTTTTTTTTCTTTCCATGATGGCAGGTGAGGCCCCGCCTCCCCTGCCTCTAGTGATGGCACGCCACTGCTCATGATGCACAATGAAATGTAAGCATAGGATGAAGTGTGCATTCCTGTAACTTTCTCTAGTAACAGCATTCCATGATTAATATAAATAAATTAACATTAATAATAAATGACAGTAAAATAAGCACACGTATGACTGAGGAGTCATAGTGTAACTTTGTGTGGTGTTTTAGTTGTCCGACTTTTTGTGTGGCCATAAACGCACCAGTGGTTTAGTGGTATGCGTGTTGGTGACAGATGACAAGTTGGTTTTGGCCTGGTTTGTACGGCAGAAAATTACTAGTTTTTCGAGATAGAAGTGTTTTACTCATGTTTTTGGTGTGGTTATGGCCGAATATAAACAGTTTTGCTCAATAAAGTGATCGATATAATTCCTGGCCTCGAAGCATCTCAATAGACGTTACAATAATTGAACGGTGTTCAATTGAACGGTGTTGACGAACACCGTTAGGGCCGCTTGTTGTCACTGTCACTCAGAGTTGCAGTGCAAAATTACACAGAATAAATGTGTTTATTTTGTTTAGAATTCAGATGGGTTTGATTTGGTGCGCGGCATATATTTGCTGTGCGCAGAGGACGCTTGAGCAGTGCGCAATTGCGCAGGCGCGCACCTTAGAGGGAATGTTGCTTAGCAGTCCATGTCTTGTTGAAAACACGCCATTCGTCATCAACTTTTCTCTTTTTAGCGTCTCGGGTGTAAACCGTGCATCACTTGTCGCTGTGCACCTTCACTCACAGGTTACACACGGACATACGCCCATAAATAACACTTTTCAAAATAAAAACAGCACAGTTGTATTGCGCGCACGACATAGATGTTTTTTCAACTTTATTTTGTAATTTGTGATTGCAGCTGTTCACATTCAGTCACAATCACGCACGCGCATACGTCCACACGGAAGTAATACAAATAACGCTTTTCAAAACAAAAGCAGACTCGACATAGATACTTTTTAAAATGTATTTTGTAATTTATGATTGGCCTCACGCGGGCCGGACAGGGACGCACAAAGGGCCGGATGTGGCCCGCAGGCCGCAGAATGCCCAGGTCTGCGATAAGACGACCCCTCCTTTTCAAGAGCCGTTTTTGAAAAGTTTGTATTAAAACAAAAAAGCATAATATCATTTTAAAATCATGTTTTCAATATGCAAGTGAATGAATGACTGCTGGCTAAAACAGATACCATCAATCTTAGCTGTCAAACTAGTTTTCATAGAGGGCCACAATGCTGTAAGGGCTGCTTTTTTAACATAATTTAAATTATGCACGCTGGTCATAACCTGTGATTAATCATGATTAATCTAAATTCAAGCGTAATGCAACTTATTTAAAAAAAATAAAAAATAAAAATAAATATATATATATATATACATATATATATATATATATATATATATATATATATATATATATATATATATATATATATATATATATATATATATATATATATATATTTGACAGCTCTAATATAAATGTATAATCAACTTATGATATTATTACACAATTGCCTCCGCATTTGATTATTGGATTTTTTTTTTTACGTACAAATTAATGGATAACCTGCTTTAAAACCATAAGTAAAGGAGACAAGCAGATATCTATTTTTATCTTTACAAAAATATTTTTGAAATACAGTATGTAATAATATTATATTTGTCAGCATCAGATAACAATAATGTTTAAAAGATATGCATTTCGTCTGTCAAAATTTAAATACCGAATGCGTTTAGTAAAAAAAAAAGAAAAAACACACATTTTTTTTAATGCTTTCTTGGGCCACACAAAATCATGTGGTGGGCCAGGTCTGGCCCCCGGCCACACCGACTTAGTATTTACAAGCACTAAAAACTTTTATTATTGCATGGGGTTAGTTAAAATCAGCTCTTTAAAACACATTCAAAAACCTTTCTCAGGTGTCTACCTTTTTAAAGACGGGATTAACATATATAGAATATATCTAGATGAACCTCTAAATAATTGTGTTTTGTTTTTACAAAGGAAGCCAAATTGATTATATATAATAAATCACATTTAAATAATCATATAATCTGTCTTTATTGACTTGAATAAGAAGTAAATATGTCAAGTTGTCCTTCAGAGTGTTCAAGGGGAGTTACACTTCTTTAAAAATGTTTTGCCTCTCTCTCACAATCCTTATGAGCGACAATAACACAAACGTTTTTTTTCCGTTTGTTTAATAATCGGCTCGTTCTAGGTGGCTAGCAATGCAGCTAATGGGAGCAATGCATTCTGCCTCTAAATCACTTTGAAAATGCATCTAAAAACGTTCCGTAACTTGTATAATAACCAAGCTTTGGCAACATTGATATTGTAAGAGAGAACACAGAGGAACGGTTTTGCTAGCGAAGGAACATTTTGGCAACATATCGTAAACTAGCTAACTACGGCAAGAGGTAAGCTAGCAACTGTGTCAACAAATGAATGGCTTTTGAGTTTGTAATACACAACACAATGCAATAGGACAACAATCTGTACTGAATGAAAAAACATAAACAATCATATTACACTATCTGTAAAGTGTTAGCCCACATTTCATGTTTTGTGTGTACACAGTTAGCTTGACAGCGTATGTACTGTAGTTGTAGGGTGATGTCCTTCATGTATCATGAATAATGATATAGTGACTTTCTCGATAGAAAGTTGTCTGTTTGGTCAAGCTGGCCATTAATTCGGCATTGCTCGGCTCAAAGTTCCACATTTGCAGCGTGACCAAATCATGCCAACCTCACTCTCTCGTCTTCCGTCTGCTCCAACGTTTCATCCCCTGTTCGTGCTCGCTTTATAATCAGCAGTTCATCCTCCGTATATTCAGTGTCAAAAAGATAAGGTTGTAAATCCTCATTTGTCCAAAAATAGTAGTCTTCGTTATCTATTACCAAGTTTGCCATGATTAGTAAACACTTGCGTTTGTTGCAGAAGTCGGAAGTGTGCTGTATGGAAACGGAAAAAATACGCTGAAGAAAGACGTTCCGGTATTGCTAAAAATGACCAAAATACGGTAAATATTGTACATAGTGTCTGTTACTACATTATATATATACAGTGTGTATACAAAATGTTGATGGAGGGTTTTGAAGGATTCAACAGTGACTTCCATTAGCCGCATTTTGCAAGCTATTTTATTGTCTTTAAAATAATAAAAGACATTCTTGTCTCTTATAAGGATTGTGAACGATAGGCAAAATAAAATAAAAAAGTGCAGTTCTCCTTTCAGTATAAATTAGTTGATACACATAGGATTATCATCAGTGGATAATATGAATCATAACAAAACATTATTGTTACTATGATTATATTATTATTAGTGCATCTCCTGGGAAATAAGTCTGCCCTGTCTTTTAAACCTAGTGATGCCTCCGTTTCAAGGGTCTTTGCGCGAACCACAGTTACGTGCTATTAGATGCAAAAACGAAACGTGCACATAATTTTCTCCTACTGCCACAAATTGATTTATTATATTTTTACCTTTCTTCTATCGTCTCATCCTTGTTCCAAAATGCTGGTGCTGTGTGTGAATGCTTAAAGGCGAGCATTAATGGCATTATGACTTCTGTGTTGAGTGAAGTGTTCCAAGCTAGGTGGAATGAACCATTTCATATTTTTGATTGGGGGCGTTGTAGGTAGTTGGACAATCTTAATTCGATTCAAGCAACCTTATTGTCAAACTTTTAAAGCTATATTAACTATATATAACATTTATGAATTTTTTTTTCATACATATATTGCATATTCATATGGGAGAAAAAAAATCTTCAAACTCTACAAAAGCCTAGGGCTCCCTTTTGCTACGTTTTAATTAAAATGACAAGTTCAAACTAATTTGCTCATGATTTGAGACACTTTTTTGGATCCGTTTTCTGTGTCATGGCTGTATCTCAGCAGGTCGGTTACTTGGTGTCACTTGTTGATTTGCACGTAATAAGATCTCATGCAAAAATAACTCATACTCATTTTCTAGGGGGTAAAACTGTGTTATATATTGTGTCAGTATGATATAGTATTTAGAGAATGAGGCACTATTTGCATTTGCTTTGCTAAAATGCTTAATTTTCACCAAATGTGTACCAAACATAACACACTAAAAGTAGTGAAGTAACATATCATATCCTTTACATGAATACAATATTATATCAATGAAAGCCTAAAACTGATGTGAAATTGGGGTTAAATGTATGTTTTTGCCATGTTTGGTGCTGAGATAGGCTCCTCAGCACACGGCTTGTCCCCGAAATGGACAAGCAGTAGAAAATGGATGGATGGATGGAGAGTGTTTTAGTACAGAACTTTGTGTGTTACAGCGAGGGCTTGCACGTGCAAGTACAGAGGGACCTCGATTTGTGTATTTAGTGGGTTTTTTAACATGGTTTGCAAACCGAAAAGTTTGTACAGTGAATCAGAGTTTCCCATAAGAAGCAACGTAAACATAAATAATTGGTTCTAGCCTCGACAAGTCCCTATTTCAAACCAACATAATAAGGGCATAATGGCTCAACAATCAACACACACACACACACACACACACACACACACACACACACACACACACACACACACACACACACACACACACACACACACACACACACACACACACACACACACACACACACACAAAACGTTAACTACTATGTTGCTACAATGAAAAACAAAAAAAGGAAAATCATTTTACCTTGTGTATTTGTGGCATTGTTGAACATTGGGAGTGATAAACGTAGTCACTGCTAGCACTAGCACTATCTAGCAGTGTAAGGCCATCTTTCATCAGCTTGTGTTCCGGTAGTGCCTTCTCCTTCGCTGTAATAAAGGTCCGCTGTGGCATCTTTTTCGGTCTCATCACAATTAAGGATTTAAAGCCGCCTTAGCTGATAAAACTCTCGAAATTAAGGTGCCGCAACCCCAGGCTAACTAGCTAAAATGCTAGCTCAAAGCGGTTGTCCAACAACCCAAAGCTATACTGTGAGACTGTGAGAGTTTTGACACATTTAAAGGGTTTCTGATCACACAAAGTGATATCTAAGACAGGCTGACACAACAAGGTTTGGAAATTGTGGAAATAAACACGTCAGAAGCGCAGCTTGCTGCCGAAACCCTCTGAAATGGTCGAAAAACGTATGTACAGGATATGATGTCATCAAAATGACAGCCCCAGATGGCTTCAAGCAGCATGCAAAATGAATGAATAATTAAATGAAGCGTTTGTACGTCAAGACATGGTTCGCACACAGAGGCATACTTGGCACGATGTAAACGTTCATAAACCGAAAAGGTGGCAATAGAGGCCTTAGTAAATCGAGGTTCCACTGTAGGTGCATGAGCACTGTTGTTGTTGGTTTACATAACATTTTACTATGGAGAACGCTCCTGACACGTCCACCCCTGAAACATTCACACTTCCCTCCTTACGACAGTACCTCCACAGTGCAGTGATGTCTTAGACCTTAAAGTCACATAGTCTAACACTTTTTTTAAAACCATGTTGTAGTCCATTAACTGCAGCACAAATCACCTACGCTTTACATGGCTGCCAAGTGTAACGCAACATCTAAGATTGATTTCCTGCCTTCCGGGCAGCCACCTGTTTCTGCTCATTTCAGGCTTTCTGGAAATCAACTTGCAGAGACTCAAACTAGCTGGGTAATCCATCACACCAAGCATTTGGTTACATTTTCTCTTAAGATGCGGTTGTATGCAGGGATGTTTTCATGTTGATATTCTCAATGTGGTGACATTCAGATGAATGAGTTGGATGGTGTAACGATTGTACACCCTGAAATTATATAGAAAAAAACTAATCCTGTTTATTTGTTGGTTTGGAACTTTTAAAACTGGAGACTTTCTTACAAGCATCTCATTACAAAGCATGTCTTTTTTCTTTGAAGAACACTAAACAGTTTATATAAAGGACAACCAAGACATCTGGCAACCCTTTACCTTGTTACCTTCCTACCTTACACCTTCTTACATGAATACGTCAATTCTTCCTGTTCAACAGTAACTGGGGGTTACCAAAGAGGTGTCGGAAGAGAAAGAAGCGTGATGGACAGGAGATTTACATGACGAGCCGAGAGACGAGGCTGGCTCACCTCCGCAGTGCGCCAGGCCGTAGAGGACGTAGCCCTTGTGACAAAGGCACTGGAAGCTTCCTGCAGAGTTGACACAGAAATGGTCGCAGGCACGGTCAAAGGAGCACTCGTCGATGTCTGCACAAGATGGAAAGACAGAAATGTCACCGTCAATCATGAACCACAAATCGCGGCATCCAGACCACTTTTCCTGGCTGACTATCTTATTTGTCATGTAGTTCAATGGGTTGAATCACATGTCATGACAACAACAAACAAAAAAAGAAAAAACACACATTTGGTCCTGCGGTTGACTTCCTGCAGTCACAATGATTTTTCATCTTGATGCGCCGAAATTGAATTTTCAAAGTATACTTTTGAAAAAGGCGACCAGCCCCAGCAGCAGTCAGCTGATAATAGGTGCCAAAGTGCTTTTTCTTTCTTCTTTCAAAAAACCTGTCAATCAATTTCTGTTCTCTAAAATATACCATAAATGCCTAGAGATTGCTTGCCACCCCCATAATGTGAAGTCACTGTGAGTGACAGTTGTTACACAATCAATTGTGTAGCGTTTTGAATGCTTTGCAGAGGCTTTGCTCCTGTGATGTCGGCCACTTTTCTAAGTCAGTCACTTTGGGCTCAAGGATCACATACAGTAGATTCATATAAAAAGCTCTATTAAAAAGCTTATGTTACCATCCATGTGCTGGCTGCCATCAATCGGATGGGGCCACGATTTTACAGCAATCGGGGTTCAATGAAATGCCAAGTTATCTTAAAGATATCTGAGCCTTAAATTATCTTATTACGGGCAAGAAAATATATTAAACCCAATCTTGCAAAGTGTTGTGAATTGAGCACCCAAGCTATGGAATGTGTGGAACCTTATTTGGTACTTAAAGGGTAACAGCACTTTTTTATAATGTTGCCTATCGTTCACAATCATTATGAAAGACATGACGACGGATAGATTTCATTTTTGATGCATTTTAAATATTAAATAAACGTAAATAAATGTCCACTTACAGCAGAGCCAATGGGAGCGCCACTATTTTGCCAATAAATAAACATTCAAAAGCTGCCAACAATACTTCATTTACATTTCATAACTTCAATATTAAACAAGTCTTATTGATATTGTTATTATAAGCGCTAACGTAGACAAACTATTTATAGCGGCGACATGATCACTTTCTTGTGTCCCTATCATCAGGTGGTCTGCTGCTTCCTCACTTCCCTGCTTCCTGTATGTTTATTCTAGATCATAAATTATGCATCTCACCAGCACAGAAGTAGTCTGAGTAGGTATTCCAACAAGTTGGTACACTTTGAAAACCATTTAAGACCCGAAAATGGCCAGGACGACACGAAATGAAGCTTGGTACCCCCCACCCTCCAACCCTGTTTCTTTGTGAGGAATATGAGACAATTCTTCACCTAAATGGGAATGTCTGAACATCCCAGCAGTCTGTATTCTAATGACAGCAGACATTGTACAGTTTGTGATGTTTTATTATGTTTGTTGGCTCTCATACAGTCTGCAGTGAGTAATAAACAGTGATTAAGAAAAAAAAGCAAACCTTGTAATGCGTTATTGAAATTAATGCAACGCATTTGCTTAAAATGAGCAAACTTCGTAAATATTAAATGTTATTATAAATGTGCCCATTACTAAATTACTTATATACTTACAACATGTATATGAAACCTCAATGGAGATGTTTTTTTTTAAAGGCCTTGTAGGCCAGTGGTTCTCAAACTTTTTTTGTCATCCCCCACTTTGGACAAGGGGGAGTTTTCAAGCCCCACCTGCCCCCATCGCCCCAACAGAACGCTAATGCCAAGCTTAACATTTTCAAATGTATTGAACATCAAGTAACATCAAGTTGTATACATTCAAACTCAATAACATAAAATAACATGAAGTTCAATAATCAATAAAATAACTGTGCAGCTGTGGTATAACTTGCATCAAGTTCAATATCAAATAAAATAACTTGCATCAAGTTCAATAATAAATAAAACAAAAGTGTTATAACTTGCATCAAGTTCAATAATAAATAAAAAAAAGTGTTATAACTTGCATCAAGTTCAATAATAAATCAAATAAAAGTGTTATAACTTGCATCAAGTTCAATAATAAATCAAATAACTTGCGTCAAGTTCAATAATAAATAAAAATAAAAGTGCCACTTTGCAATCTTTGCAAAAAAAAAAAAAAGGAGGAGCTATATGCATTTGGCAAGACAGGGCAAAGGAACATGAGTTTTACAGTACTCCAGCATCAGTGGCTGCAATGAGCCTGTTTTGCACTGCACAGCTTTTCAAATCGGGGTTGCAGGCTTGACACTGCCACTGTTAAAACCTCATTGAGTTCGGGGCTGAGCTGCCTTGACGCGAGTGCTTCCCGGTGAATTACACAGTGTGTCCAATGCGCATTTGGCGCAACCCTCTTTATTAGAGCCTGCAGCCCGTTTCTTGACTTTGCCATGGTATGTGCGCCATCAGAGCAAAAGCCCACACAGTTTTCCCATTTAAGGTCGTGTTCTTTGAGGAAACTGTCCATTATCCCGAACAGCTCATCAGCAGTGGCTCTATTTTTTATGTATTTGCAAAACAGCAAATCCTCGCACAGTGACTCGCCATTCACAAAGCTTCCGCTTAGCCCCGCCCCCATTAGTTACTGTTGCTATGTCTGTCAAACTTTCGCTCCTACCTAGAAATTTAAAGCCTACAGGAAAAATAAGTAATTTACATTTATTTATACAGCGGATTTCACAGACAGAATCACAACGTGATTTACAGTGTGTATAGAAAATGAAAGCATAGTATAAAAAAAAAATCTAAGAATATAATAAAAAATAAAAAAAATGAAAGTGAAAGTGAAATTTCCTCCCGTTCCTCGCGCCCCACCTGTCATGTCTCTATTCCCCACCAGTGGGGCGCGCCCCACACTTTGAGAAACGCTGTTGTAGGCGAAATTGTGCGGCTCCAATAGGCTCTATTGTAAGCAAACTTTTGATCGCATTTTTTTACTATTTAGAATGCAAAAAAAAACAAAAAAACAACCATTGTCATGTTTCTCATAATGATTGTGAATGGTAGGCAAAATTCCCAAAAAAGTGCAGTTCTCCTTTGCATCACTAAAGGACAGCAGAACCACATTACTTTTCCCAATCAGAAAGTTAATGACAGTAATGAACTAATGAATGTTACAATGAAATATATTGAAATAAAAGTATAATATATTGCTATTTTACTTTTACATACTTTTTATAGGGGTGAACACATACAATAGTGGAAACATCCATAAGTGTTAGATTTTTGGATTTCCAAGTAATAAATTAGTGCTCTATAAAAGTGTTATAATTAGGGATGTCCGATAATATCGGACTGCCGTTATTATTATTATCGGCCGATAAATGCTTTAAAATGTAATATCGGAAATTATCGGTATCGGTTTCAAAATGATCGGTATCGGTTTCAAAAACTAAAATGTATGAGTTTTTAAAACGCTGCTGTGTACAGGGACGTAGGAAGAAGTATGGAGCGCCAATAAACCTTGAAGGCACTGCCTTTGCGTGCCGGCCCAGTTACATAATATCAACGGCTTTTGACACACACACAAGTGAATGCAAGGCATACTTGATCAACAGCCATACAGGTCACACTGAGGGTGGCCGTATAAACAACTTTAACACTGTTACAAATATGCGCCACACTGTGAGCCCACACCAAACAAGAATGTCAAACACATTTCGGGAGAACATCCGCACCGTAACACAACATAAACACAACAGAACAAATACCCAGAACCCCTTGCAGCATTAACTCTTCCGGGGCGCTACAATATACACCCCTGCTACCCTCTACCCCCATCCACCTCAACCCCCCCCCCCCCCCAACCCAACCTCCCAATGCTCTCTCAAGGAGAGCATGTCCCAAATTCCAAGCTGCTGTTTTGAGGCATGTTAAAAAAATAATGCACTTTGTGACTTAAATAATAAATATGGCAGTGCCATGTTGGCATTTTTATAAGAGTTACAAGAAACATGTTGAATGATCTAAACTTGGTTGATGATTCTTACGGATATAGAATGTAGAACAGGGCTATTCAACTGGCGGCCTGGGAGCCAAAATCCGGCACAGGAATGAAACCACACGCGGGAGACACTAACATTTTTGCCGCAAATTAGACATAATAAAACACTGGAACACTCCTGTTGTATAGAAGAACTTGGACCAGTGTAAGCATACTGGCAGGTATTTGTTTGAGGGGGAAAGAAGCATGAAAAATGGCAATTAATGAATGACTGTACTTTATATGAAATTTTAAGGCAAATGTAGTCCTTCCTGCTCTGCCACAAATTTCCCTTGTCAAATGAATGTTCTAAATTTATTCTTTTATTATTTTATTTTTTTGCATCCAAAATAACTCTAAATGTAGTCCAGAATATGCATTTAATTTAAGTTTTGAGTTAAATAATATACAATTCTGCTTTGGCCCCAATTTAGCAATGAGCGTCACTCCACTGTCTGTTCGCGCCCATCATTAAGACATATACTTTAGATTAGCAATAGATATGCATTTGACCATCTGACTGTATTCAAAAATAATTCATTGAATACCCACCATATAGAGAAAAATGTTGGGATACCTGGCCATCTGAAATGAATCAAGAAAAAAAGATATGGACTGGATGTCTATGAACGTTTTAGTCACTTCAATCAGAAGCTCATGTGGGGTCAGAAGTCACAGGGCCCGACTGACAATCTATATTCTTGTTCGATGCCAGATGGTTATAGGTTAGGATTCTCAAGTTCTTTCACACCAAACTCATCCAAGCCGGCCTTTGTTGAGTGTACTTTCTGAGTGGCACAGAAAAGGCCCTTATATTACTGTTTTGTTACTATTTCCACAAAGTTAGAGGAATATAATTGTCCAATTGTCTTGTCATTTGAAATCCTTTGATTTTAGAAGAAAAATTAAGTGATCTATAGCGAAACCTCTGTTTCATCAATGAATCGCTTTTCTGTAAAGGGCAGAACAATAAATACTGAAAGTTTGAGGAGATGGCTTGACACCTGTGCTCAACCAGAGTCAGGTTCTTTATGTTCCCCTTTTAAATCTTTTGAATCAGTACTAAGCACAAAGTAAAACAAATTATGACCCATGATGGGATTTAAGCTTTCTGACTGAATATATTCTCAAAAGGTGTTGCAATCGAGGGCGACTGAAGTCAGTGCACAAGTTATCATTATATTGTTTATGCTGCTGAGTATATGTTCTATCTGTGACTCCGCTAACCCTTATTTATTAGTCAGCTAAGGTGAAGTATGCAGGACGTGGGCAGGACAGCATCAGGAGTGCAAGGAATGAGGACACGGAATGTATCATTCCTTCAGTGTAGCCAAAAATAATCAGTCGATTTGTATAAACTATTGCTGTTTATCCAACTATACTTAGAAGTAGGAGTAAAGCAAAAATGTTACTTTAGGTAAGACCTCTATTGTAGCCATCCTGTGTGGAGCAATCATGGGGTGTGAGGAATGTGTCCCAGACTGCCCTCACATGGATTAGAAGGGAGACGCAGACGAGACGTAGAAGGGCGTTAACGGGTGGAGGAATGCTGGCAGCGGTTCAACAGACATGCCCCATCCTGATATATGGGCCACGGTCCACAGACAACCAGGAAACACATGACTGTTTAAACCAAGATAACTTTAGAATTCAGTTTACACATCTCAACACCCCACCGGGACACTAAACAGCTATTTAAATGTATTTGATGTCACGAAGGGCTCAGCATTCACTGACAGCATGTCACACTCAGCGTGCAAAAAACTCACTCTCTTGTTTGCTTACTTATCTACGGAGATTGTAAATCAGGTCAGTACACTCTATTTGTCTCCTTTTTCTTAGCTTATATTTTTATTAATGCAGAATGACAAATTAATACTTTTTTTGAAAGTGCACCACAGTGGCAAATGAGTAAAATTCAGAGAAGAGATTACTCAGATTTGCTCTGATTCTGATGAGATAGAACTCGGTCCGAGGTAAGCATCAATATAACTGTCTTGTAGAGACAAAACAAGGATAACACCAATAAAAATTTTGGGTTTGCACAAAAAAACACTTTGTTTTCCATCCTTGGATGGACGTTTTCACAATCATCTCTGCAAGTCTACAAAGCCTTGAATCAAAAATAGATCTGAAGTGACAAAGTGACTTAAGCAGACAGAGAGCTACAGGGGCTGATTTACTAAAAGTTTGCCTGTATTAAAACACGCGCAAATTTGATAGTATAGCTGATCTATGAAGCTCGTGCATGGAGAATTGTGTCTCTTAAATGAGCGAAATAGCCAATGCAATCCATTTAGTGTGTTTGCCTTGATGCAACGATACTGGGAGGAGGACATGCAAATGTAAGGAACATTTCCGGACAATAAGTCACTACTTTTGAACCCTGTGCTTTATACAGATATGGTAAATTTTGCCTCGACACATCAGACCAATGAAATTTCCATGTGATGAACCAATACAATTGTTCACATTAAATCAAACGCACTCACACAGTCCTTCATTAGGCCATTTTGCGTGTTGCGGACTCACCCTTGTCATGGAGAAGACGGAACGAAATGCACACAACCAAAGCCGAATACGATTGATCCGGCCATTGAAAAAGGAATGGAATGGAAATCCACCATTACTAGGGATGGGTATTAATGACATTTTTCAGGTTCCGATTCTACTTTCGATTCTGCTTAATGATTTGGTTCTTTATTGATTCTCTTATCAAATCTTATTTGAAAAAAAAAAAAAAAAGGTGGATAAGCACCAACTTTGTTTAGTTTGGATGTAACATGACCTTACAAAGCCAACAGTGAGGTTTTATGAGGCATTGAAAAAAAAAAATATATATATATATAGAGATGTATGAAATGGCTTTTTTGCCGATATCCGATATTGTCCAACTCTTAATTACCGGTTCCGATATCAACCGATACCAATATATACAGTCGTGGAATTAACACATTATTATGCCTAATTTTGTTGTGATGCCCCGCTGGATGTAACAAGGTTCTCCAAAATAAATCAACTCAAGTTATGGAAAAAAATGCCAACATGGCACTGACATATTTATTATTGAAGTCACAAAGTGCATTATTTTTTTTAACATGCCTCAAAACAGCAGCTTGGAATTTGGGACATGCTCTCCCTGAGAGAGCATGAGGAGGTTGAGGTGGGTGGGGTTGGGGGCGGGGGGGTTGAGGTCATCTAAATGACAAGGCATTCATTATAATTTATAAGGTGGTAGCATCTTTGACATGATAGGTGGTGTTGGTACCTGTTGTTGCTGTGCTAGCGTTACTACTGCTGGGATTTGATCGAAGCGGTTCAAAGACACAACATTCATTTACAGTTCAAATGTTCAAAAGATCGATCATCATAATTCCGTGCTAAGAAGGCACAGCTTGTAGGTTCAATGTGCACAACTGAATAGCTTAGTTGCTCAGACAGTATTGTGTCTGTAGAAGTTTAGATTGGGATATGTTGTTTTTAATAGGGAAAGACGTATGTCTCTTGTTTTCATGTTAGCATTTAAGCTAGCAAGCGGGCACCAGTAAATCCGCCGTAGCCCAAGAGTTAATAAAAGTGTAGTTTTTGGTTTTTAGATCATTTAAATTAATTTAATTGCATTATGACCGTTTATCGTTACATTCCTACAATATATTCTTGTTTCCCGGTGAAAAAGTTAAACACTGTGTCTTTGTAGTTGTAGTCCTGATTGGACCCCTGCCATGATTTACCCCCGCCTCTCTCCTGCATGCTACCGTGATTGGATAGAGTCCTAACTTATCCCATTAACCTGGAGACAAAAATAAATAGGATTGGATTTCGTCGGTGTCAATTATTTTCGACTCGTTTTTATTCGTCGACCAAATTGTCAGTTTTCTCAGTCATTGTTTTTGTCAGCGTGCATTTGTTTTGACTCATTATTGTCCTATTTCAGTCGGGGAAAAATAGGTTGCTGACGATAACTAGGACAAAATGTTCAGTCAACAAACACTGGATTAAAGAATAGCGTGTTTTTCCACTCTGCATGAGGCAAAACACAGCTCAGTGGTTCCAGCCTGCTTGTCTCTTTTTTCGACCAGATGTTGTTGAGGTGGCTTGATTTATCCAGGAATGAGTGCTTTTAGTATCTGAACAGTGATTTCCAACACCTGTGTGCCACCACAACAGACGTTTGTGTTTGTGATCTCAGCGCCTTAATAGACATATGCACCCAAACTATATAGTCTGATTTCAAGTACAAATAAGGAATAATTGTTGTTATATAAATAAACATTGATTGATTGATTGATTGTTTGTTTGCTCCCGGCCTCACCCTGTAGTTGTCTAGTGTGTTTACTTGTCAACCATTGCCATGAATAGAAATGATTAGCTTGTTAACCTACAAAAACGAGCTCAGAGGCTAAAAACGTATAGCCAATGAATGTATGTTTTTAAACTAAACTTTTAATATTATACATATATACATATATTAGCATGACACTATTGCTTACTCAAGAAGAAAGGGCTGGTCCACCAATAGTATAGACTAACATGTAAATTGGGTAGATTTGGGCCCATTATTTTGAGGTACAGCTGTTATGAAAGGTGTATGCTCCAGTTGGGACACCTACCTTGACATGTTCTTTCATTGGTCAGCAGCTTGTATCCTTTCTTGCAGCTGCACTCAAAGCTGCCCACTGTGTTCCGACACACGTGGTCGCAGCCCCCGTTGTTGAGACGGCACTCGTCAATGTCTGCGACAGAGAACAACCATCATCAACAGGAGAGTCAAACACAATCATGGGACAAAGGTCTAATGAGAGATTTATTTAATCCTATGAAGTAAGTTTTAACCTTTGTACCTTGTAATTCATTTTGTGACATTGAGGTAGCAAAAATCTTTGTCTCTTTTGGGTGCAAAGGTTGTATAATTGGCTGTCTAATGTTAGCAAAAACACAAAGACCAATAAAATTATAGAATGACCAAACTTCTTTTCTATCTAGTTTTTGGGATCCACTAAAACGTGTCTGGCTTGGATTTCTCTTGAGTCTCTGTCTGCATGTATCTACTGATTTAACTTTAACGACAAACGTAATCACCAAGCGATGCCTCAGTCCACATGCATTGTTCCACTCAGTTTCTGTTTAACGTCCATCGTCCTGCAGGTTATGATCGCTTCATAATAGCAATTGTCATTCTCAATGACAATCATTTGACAAACGTTGCCAAAAATTATAATATCCCCACTGATTGGTCGATGTTACTTAGTTTGTGTCCATGTTAATCGTTACTGTCTCAACCCGACTTTCAATCCATGGCCATACAAATGAATAGTTATCGTTGGATTTAGTGACAAAGCACAACATTTGAATTGAAAGTTCAAGGTCATTAATGCATCAACGTTAAATGCTATTCTTCATCACATTTACTGTATATCTGTCATCTGGGTCCAAGCAGAAAATCCCCAGGCTCAACGTAGCATGCACGAGGCTTTAATAGGATACAGTCAAGCCTCCAAATCCTCATTAGCCATCTCCTTCCGATTAGTAAGTGCTTTATATTCAAAGTAGGGCTGGGCGATATATCGAATATACTCGATATACCGCGGGTTTGTCTCTGTGCGATATAGAAAATGACTATATCGTGATATTCGAGTATACGTTCTCACGCAGTAGTTTGTAGCTGCGGGCATTACACTTCAGGCGTTTCTCACTCTTTCTTGTCTCTCCTTCTCACAGAGACGTAAAACAAGCGCACCTTCTTACATACGTCACATACTGTCGCGCGTGCAACGTCATACGCTCTCGCGGAGCAGAGAGGTAGCAGCGTGGTTAACGTTAGCTGTGATGCTAGCGGAGAGGTGCGAGTGGCAATACGAGAGAGAGAAGGTGCGAATCTGGTAACAAATGAAGGAAGAATTAATTCCCAAGAAAAACAGTCTGGCGGTGGTTTGGCTTCAAGCGGAAATAGGTCGAACAGACAACCGTAATATGTCAAGTATGCGGCAAAAGCGTTGCTACAAAAAGTAACAGCTCTACTAATGTAGCATCATTTGAAAAGTCACCCACTACAGAATGAAGAGTGCTTGAAACTCCGCATGTCAACATCTCCGTTCGGTGACACACCCACAAAATGCCGAAGCAACCATTTCCACATCAACACTGTATGAAAAAATAGACAACAACAGAAGGAGATAACGTCCGCAGTAAACTACCACATAGCGAAGCACATACACTGTTAGATTTCCTATTATGCAGCTAATTTTTATTTGACAGTTATTGAAATATTTTGTGTGACATCATGCACAAAAGTGCACTTTATTTGTTTTAAACTATTGTAGTGGCGTTCTGTACAAAAAGTACACTTTAATTTAGTGTTGTTTTGATATGTCATCTTAGTGACATCATGCACAAAAGTGCACTAATGGCTTGTTTTAAAATGTCTCTGACAATCTTGCAGTTTCTGTTTTGGAAATGACATGAATGTTTGTGCCACTGCTTAATAACTGTTTAATAAATACAGTTTTGGTAAATTGACTTAGTTGTGATTTCCCTCTCTGCATGAAAGTTTAAAATGAGCACATATTAATGCAGTATGAACAAGAATGTTTTAATGTAGACACATAGAATCATCATACTGGTGTGATTATATGCAACAAGTGTTAATTCAAGGCTAAGGCAAAATATCGAGATATATATCGTGTATCTTGACATGGCTTAAAAATATTGAGATATTAATAAAAGGCCATATCGCCCAGCCCTAATTCAAAGCCAATACCAAACCGATATATCATATGTCCATTCTCGCCTGGAATAGTTTTCTGCCTTGGCACCGATTCTGGCACTGGATTCAGTCCTGCGTCATAGTTCCAAACAAGCCGTTGGGCTCCAGTGGGAGTTTCCATCATCTGGTGAAATAAATGTATCCGAAATGGAACAAAATAATCCTGTCCTGTCCTTGTTCCATTCTGTTTTCCGGTCTTCAGAAGTGGCCGGCAGGCAGCAAGCCAACATCTTCCCGCGCCAGAGCTGCCTTAGTTTATTTTCCTGTTCTTTCCTCTAAAATCAAACTAATACCAGAAAATAGACTTTTATTAGAGTTGTTAGGGTGCCATTGCAGGCTGTAGAAAGTGGAATGATTTCAAACCTTGCTTTTTTTGGACACTGTCTTCTCTCTATCTTTCAGTAGAATATTTGTTTCCTCAGTATCCTGATATAATGCTTATTTTATTATATTACTGTTAACATAAATAGGACTATCAGGCTGCTCGAGTTGAGGGAGTTTTTGACCTGGAACGCTGGTAACAAAATTGCTGAAAACACTTTTTGGAAAAAAGGACAAAGAGTTAGAGTTCAAACAATCAAAATTGAAACTTTAAAGTAGATTTTTAAAATCAGATTAATCAAATTTATGAATTTGGATTAATCCTAAATAATAAGAGTTTGTTAAAATTTAAATTAAACTGAAGGGAATTACATTTTTGAGGAAATTTTGCCTATTGTCCAAAAACATTATGAAAGACATGACAACAGATGTATTATTTCATTTTAATGCATTGTAACTCGTAAATAAGTGTAAATAAAAGTCCGCTTGCAACGGAGCCAATGGGAGGTCCTCTATTCCGCCCATAAAACCCAATAAAAAA
Source organism: Entelurus aequoreus (assembly GCF_033978785.1). Classification (NCBI taxonomy): domain Eukaryota; kingdom Metazoa; phylum Chordata; class Actinopteri; order Syngnathiformes; family Syngnathidae; genus Entelurus; species Entelurus aequoreus. Next base: position 31,543,351 of record NC_084737.1, read on the forward strand.
ACATTCAAAACCCGCCAGAAATATTCTATTTACATTTTGTGACTTGAATATTAACCAAGTATATTGTAATATTGTTATTAATAGCGCTAACGCAGACAAACTATTTATAGTGGTGCCTTGATCACAAACTTGTGTGCCTATGTTGACATCACCGAGTGGTAAAAGATGCTTCCTCGCATCTTTGCGTGTGGAAGTTTATTGTATATAAATCATGTCTCTCACCCGGATACTAGAAGGTTGAGGACATAATCCGACAAATTGGTACATTTTGACAGGATATGGCGAGAATGACACAAAAAGACGCTTTTCTTTGCGAGGATTATGAGTCATTCTTCATCTAAACTGGAATATACGAACATCTTAGCAGTGGGCATCCTAATGACAGCAGATCTTGTACAGTAAGTGATGTTTTAATATGTGCGTTGGCTCTCATAAATAGTAATAATCAGTGATGTTGTTAAAAAAAAAAAAGCGAACGTCATGATTCGTTTTTTAAATTAATGCGCCGCGTATGCTTAAAATGATCAAAATACGTAAATATTAAATGTTTATTATAAATGTGCCTGTTACTACATTAGATATATACTTGCATTATGTATATAAAACCTTAATGGAAGTGTTTGGATGTTTTTAGAAGCACTTCATAGGCAGAATAGAGCGACTCCCATGGGCTCCATTGTAAGCGTATTTACGTATTTATGTATTTACTAGTCAGAATGCATTAAAAAAAAAGAAAAACAGATGTGTGCTTCTCTTACATAAGGATAGTGAATGATAGTCAAAATAAAAAAAGTGCAGTTCCCCTTAAATAAAGAGCCCAATATTTGGACAAAAATGCAATGTTATCATCATAATGTAATTATTAAAAAATTTTTTTTTATCTTTACTTGAATGCGCGATTGCATTTATTTGATCAAAACCTGGCAACAGTTTAGCTAAAGTCCAGTCAGGGTGTATTTCAAAGTCCGAGTTGTTATCATGTTTAATCAGAATTGTTACCATGTTTAATTATGTCAATAATTATATGCTTACATATTTTTAAGTTACATATTCATATCTTGCACAATATTTCATACATAGAAACATTTAAGGCCTGATTTACTAAGATACTAATACCACGCGTTAAACAGCGAGTGCAATCTATGAAATAGTGTGTACTATTTGTGGGCATGTTGCTTGTGATCTACTAAGACTGTGTGTACAATTCAAAACTGGTGCAGACTACCTTATTTAAATAAGGATTTTGTGTGTACAATACGGGTCATTATTACAAAGACACTCGATCATTTACTGCATGTTCATGTTAACATGATCCTACCTGTGGCATTTGCTATGTTTTCAAGCATGTAGGAGACATCTACCACTTTTTGGGGTAATTTTAGACACTGTTTAAACTGCATGTACAATAGAAACCACTTTTTTTACCCCTTTTCTTCTGCGCCCAAGGTGCGCTCATGGTCGAGAGGCTGCATTTACTTGCGATAACGACGGAAAAAAATGCATACTTCAAGATTTGTTACTATAGAAGCTATGTTAATAAAGTATATGTAATGTAAACTTTTGTCAAGGCTAGAACCACAATTATTCATGTTTAGATGAATTCTTATGGGGGAAACCAAAAATTAATAAAAGCAACAGTATCAATGATAATAATATCAACAATAGTTTTTTAGGTAACACTTTAGTATGGGGAACATATTCTAAGTAACAAAGACTTAATTTAGAGTTATTTGGACACTAGCGGAACATATAAGGGTTAGGGTTACCAATAAGCAATAATTCTGAGGTTATTGAGGGAAGACTCTTAGTTAATGGCTTACTGGTTGTATAACAAGGCCATGCAGAATAAGGCATTAATAAGTACTTAATAATGACTAATTAAGAGCCAATATGTTACTAATTTGCATGTTAATAAGCAACTAATTAATGGTGGATATGTTCCCCATACTAAAGTGTTACCGTTTTTTAATGTTTAAAGTTTTAATCCAACAATTGATTCTTAAAAAAATTTGAATATATATACTGTATATTTGTTTATCTTTTTAAAATCAATTCTTAATAAAATGTGAATCAATTCAGAATTTGAATAAATAACATTAAAGAAATGATCACAATAATGGGTTTGATGTGGCAGTAATAATTGATAAGTTGGTCACCAAAAGAGGCTAAGGGGCCTAGCCCAACCACTTTTTTTCTATAATTATTTAGTTAAGAGCTGGGTCTCGATACTTTTGTCCATTTAGCTGTAGCTCAGTCTGTAAGGAGTTGGCATGTAGACCAGCCAGAGTTTTACTGCAAATCTAATAGTACTGTGCTGTATAGCTGTGTTCATTACTGTGATGATTACATTGCAGATACAATTTGGTGCAATGTGTCTCGATGTAACATTGAAAGCGTGTGTGGAGGCTGAAGTAGGTGTAATGGTTCACCTTTGCAGGTCTTGCGATCCGGCTGCAGAGTAAATCCAACGGGACAGCTGCAGCGAACTCCCGTCACCGATTCGTGACACGTGCTATCGCAGCCACCGTTGTTTACTGCACACGTCTCTGCAGGGAGACAGACAAAGCTCATCAAAAATCAACCGTACTCTAATCTACTTATCTCTCCTCTTAAATAGTCGTTTTTGTGTCGAACAAAAGAACAGGAGAAACAAAGAATAAGATTTTGTTGTACAAAGAAACCAAAAAAGAGATGCTGAAAGATGAAATGGAACATACTGGTTAATAATAGTGATAGAGAAGTCATGCTTAAAGATCACTGCTATGATGATTAGGTGCAAACACAGCCCAAATTGGCTTTACAGGGTTTCTGAGTTGCCTTTTTTTTTGTTGGTGTTTGGATTGCAACAAAAGCTTCCAAGCATATGGGGAACAACATTTTGCGTGGCTAGACTTATTAGAAAGAGAAAGAGGCACAGACAGGATTGCAGGGTTTCATTGAGACAGAGAAACATCTCACAGAGATTTTAAGCAACAATACAGAAGAAACTGCGCGAGTGTGTACACAAAACCTTGTACTTCTTTTAAGCAATTCAAAGTCAGTAACAAAAACGTCATCGGTGACATTTACTTAATTTAATGTCATCCACTCAACTCCTCATTCTAAAAACTGGGGGCAGAAAAGGAAAAAGCCTCACCCTGGCAAGGATATGGCAGCTAACATGTGGTGCTAAAGTGGAAACACAGCTGCATCAGGTTCGTTTTTTAAAAACGTTTTATTGCTAATCATGATCACACTGGACCAACAGTTAATCTTCATTTAAAAAAAAAAAAACACAGCCTCTAGCAGCAGTCACAACAAAACTTTCTCAAGAGCAAATAAAACATTTCAGCTACACGCCTGAACTGATGCATGCAAGCAAAACAGGTGCTTGGCGTGACGTAATTTCATGTTTAATAGCAGTCTCATAGACAACAGATCCAAACAGTGCATGTTGTTGCTGAAGGCTCAACATGACACAACAATATATGGTACATAAAATAAACACCTGATGAAAAATGCTTTGGACAGGACAATAACTCAATGAACATTACAATCACTATTATGAAAATGTGGGTTGCCGTGGGTCACGTGATAACGAGCAGCATAATGCAGCTTTTTGGGCCACTAACCCATTTTGCAAATGTGTGTGCTGGTAATGTATTGTTTAACCAGCAGATGCACATTTTTTACTTATGTTTTAAAGAGGACCTATGATGAGTTTCTTTCTTTTCTGACTTATAAATGTTGTTACAATGTTGAATACTTGTGTTAAAAAATGTCACAGCATCAAATCATAAGGTTCATGCATGTGGGCGTGAGCTAGCACGCAGTTTTGGATGCCTCTGGACGCTGTGTTTTACAGTCTTTTTATAAGATTGTGTACTTTGTCACGTTACTTTGGCCTTGTTCACACCGCAGGTCAATTTGGTTGGTTTTTTTGGCCATATACAACCTGTATAAGATGTTCATGTGAACAGTACAATTCAGCATTTTTCATATTTGACCCAGGCCTCTTTCATATGTGGACATAAATCGGATATATATGTGATGCATCTTCAATGTGAACGCTCCCGCGCTCAGATGGCATTCATCCGACCAGAATATCATCAAAAACCGATCAGCGTCATAATTATTCGCCAAAACAGACAATTACAAAATATAGTAGTTGACAACAGAGCGGAAAACAGGCCATTTGCCAGTTGCCAATTGCCACAAAATGCGCCAGTTAAGGCCATGTTTGTTCCGTAAACATTGCAGTGCATGCGAGGTCATGATGTCATGTCCGCATGCGGGTCAGATTGCATTGACAGTAGAAATCAATTTTTTTTTGTAATGTGAACAACCACTAAAAAGATCGGATTTGACAAAAGAATCTGAATTGGACAGCCGACCCTGCAGTGTGAACGTAACCAGTGAGGTGGACGTACTTATTTGGTCACTGTTGGACAAGCTGTGTTGACAAGCCTTCTACCCCTTTGCTGTGCCAGACTGATGCCCATGGAGCTTCCGTACATTCCCTCTCATTTAATGTCCTCTCGCCTGTTCTATGTTTATAATATAAACATAGAACAGTTTATTTGACTCACTAAAAATTTGGATTAGCAGCTAAACTCCGACAAAATATATCGGTGATGTTTCTCTTCACGATATATATTTAACAGTGTACATTTTCAAAAGATAAATCCAGGTACTTTTGGAAATGGTGGGGTGTGGTTTCATTTGCAATCTGGAAACTCCTCTACAAACGAACATCTTGCAGACAGACTGCAAAGACAGGTTACAAATGTGACAGTGAACCAAAATTAATTCTATATCTACACCAAAGTATATCCAACAGGGACGTGCACATGATTATAGAGGGGCAGGGGCTCAAAGTCAGAAAAGGGCAGGCATTTTTTTTTTGGTCCTTTACACAATATGGAAATTAATGTAAAATTAAATTTGCTAATAGGAAGCTAACTACTTAGCTGTGTGTCCTTTGTAGGTAAAAGTGATTGCCATTTCTTTTGTGTCAACAAATTATGGTCATAATGAGTTAATTCACATTATCATAGGCTTGGAAGACATGAAAAGCAACAAAACACTGGTTTATTATTAGGCTATTTTCTGTTATAGATAAGCACTTTAATATTGAACATTGAACAGTGCAACATGAACTTTGAAAAAAAAATACAAAAATAAATACCCAAATGGAAAAAACTTCAATGTGAAAATCTGTCCTTCTTCCCTTAACTTGATGAAAACACCATCAAGTCGTAACTTATGGTCTATCTCACTTAATGCTCAGACTAAACAACTGAAACCCAATACAGGGCCAAAAATATGGACCAGGGGCCAGTAGAGGGCTGTATCCTTTCTTTTTTTGGCATTGGGCTGCAGGCATAATCAACATGAATCAAGTTTAAATACAGATGGCAATATTCCTAACAGATAACCTACATCTTATATCCCCAGAATGCTGAAATTATTATTATTATTATTAATAATAATAATAATAATAATAATTATTATTATTATTATCATTGTTCTTCTTCTTATTATTGTTATTATTATCATTATTATTATTATTTTGTTAACCCACACAGTAATAGCAAAGTCACAATAACCTTATATCTAAAACTCTACTGTGAGAGAAATGTGATCCGCCGTAAACGTGCATTTTATTTTGAAAATTAACCCAGTGTTTTATTTTGTACATTACTTCCTGTCCCGCACGATCCGCTCTGCTCTGTGCGGACTTGATGTGCCGTGCTCAATTGATGCGCCGTGCTCCGACGTCCGGCAAAAACAGAAGCTGACACATTGACTAATAGAATAATACAGCGTTTTTCTGAAATATTACCCATATTAGATGCTGAATAAGTGGACGGCGACTAGACCATAACTCACAGGTTCTAGTTGCTCCACTGTCACGTCTGAGTAACCCTGGCTGCAGCCCGCAGATCGAGGAGGGGCTAAACGTTTAAAGGAAGCGGCAGGCTCAAACAACCCGGTATTACAAGAAAACGTGGAGTTTTTGTACCGCTGTTTTTTTTTTTTTTTTTTTTTTTACATCCCTGACAGGAATTTATTAATGTTGTTTAAAGAAAAAAACCCCACACACACACAGGAGGAGGGCACTTTTTAAGACGAGGCAAAAAAGGGCAGGGGCTCAGGCACCCATAGGGCCCTATGTGTGCACGTGCCTGATATCCAATACATATTACCAAGACCACAAGGAAGTGTCTTAAATGTATATTAAAATCATCATAGGTCCCCTTTAAAGGGGAAGTGTACTTTTTGGGGAATTTCGCTAATCATTCACAATCCCTATGTAAGACCATAACACATTTGTCTCCCTTTATATTATGCATTGTAATTCATAATATACGGCAAATACGAGGTGGCTAATAATGCAGCTAATGGGAGTACACTATTCCGCGCATGAAGCCCTCTAAAAAAACATCCAAAAAATGCCAACAATACTCAATGTACGTCTCGTGACCTGAACATTAACCAAGTACTAGCGATATTGTTATTACTAACGCTAACACTGACAAACTATTTTTAGAGGCGGCGTGATCACAGAGCTCAAACGAGCTTATGCAGCTATTGACATACTGAGCTGCTGCTCCTTTTATTTTATTTTATTTTACCTGCGTGAGGATTGCGATTATTTCCTCATCTAAACGGGAAGTTATGAACATTTCATCAGACAACATCCCAGTGAGAGCAGACATTATGCAGTAAGGGATTGTTTTATTATGTTCTTAGTTTTTTTTTTTTCGTTTAGCACTTAGCAATAGTGCTGCTTGCTGGATTTGCTTATCACACTGCTTATGAAACTTGTAGCTCATCCTCCTTATTTTCAGGCTCAAAAATATGAAGTTCTTGGTTATCATTTTCCCCCAAAGTAGTCGTTGTTGGCTCTCATGTTGTAGGAAATAGCAAACGTTGTGATGCGTCTGTGAAATGAATATACCGCCGTATGCTTAAAATGACCAAAACACGTAAATATTACATGTTTTTATGAATGTGCCTGTTACTACATACAGCATGTACATAAAACATTGATGGACATTTTGGATGTTTTTAAAGAGGGCTTTTAGGCGGAATAGAGCAAATCCCTTTATCGTCTTTGTTAGCTGGCTTTTCCTAACGTTTATTTACGAGTTTGAAGGCATAAAATAAAGAAAACATACAGTATGTGTTTTTGTCTTAAATAAGGATTGTGAATGATATACAACATTTTTTTTAAAGTGCACTTCCCCTTTAATCTATATTGTGATGTGCTGCAATATCTGGTCCAGTGTTGTATCAGGTGGATCACTGCCGAAAAAGCAATGGTGTGCAATCTGATTCCAGCTAATGCCGCCCCTCTCAACTCCAAGCCTGAGTGTGGCTACACTTAATTGCAAAGTGTGAGCAGAGACAGTTGGCAGACAAGATGATAAGACAGTGTCGGGACATGCCTCCAAAACGCTTAGGCAGCCATCTCTAGCAAGTGTAATGATCACGTGCTCAGAAGTATTTCTGACATTATGGTTTAGTGAAGACAGGCGAAAGACAACCGCTCTGGAATGTTTAGGGTTTTGTGAGTTTTGGATGCAGACCAGCCACATCACCAGGTTGGGACCTGCAATTAACAACGGAGAGATTGTTTAGAACTATTTCCTGACACGATGTGTTTGGTCTCCTCAGTTTAGCTCCTAAACTGAGGAGCTAAACCTCCTCAGTTTAGCTCTCACAGGATCCTCTTTCTTGACTGAAGCCGCAGGATTTCTACTTATTACCAACATAATCAGTGTTGACAAGCAACATCAAAACAACGTGTCATTGCCTGTTTAAAAGCCATCACAAACAAATTTCGTACTTTGTAAAAAAAAAAGAAAAGAAAATGAGTTGACTTGGCTTTGAAGGAAGAACAATGTATTTTCTGATAGAAAAAAAAAAAAAAAAGGATTTTGCTACCCAGGAGGCACAGCGGTTGTCTGACAAACACCTACTCAAGTGAATCTCTGATCTTAAGTTACAAACCACACAACAATAAATAAACTTGCTGATGGTCTCTTGAGGTGTAAGTGTGGAGCAAAAGCGCACTGAGACAGCAGCATGCTACATTTACACAGGAAAGTAATGTGATAAAACAGGATACTCAACAGGGCTGATCCTCCTAATATGTCTATTTTCATCCCAAAAATCCGAAACTAGGACAATAAACCCCCCAAAATAAACCAGTGTTACATTGCAGTGGAAACTCATTGTTCATGTGCATCCAGTAGTGACAACTTTAAACATTGGGTAACACTTTAGTATGGGGAACACATATTCACTATTAATTAGTTGCTTATTAACATGCAAATTAGTAACATATTGCTCTTAATTAGTCATTATTAAGTACTTATTAATGCCTTATTCTGCATGGCCTTATTATACAACCAGTAAGCCATTAACTAAGAGTCTTCCCTCAATAACCTCAGAATTATTGCTTATTAGTAACCCTAACCCTAGTGTCCAGATAACTCTAAATTGAGTCTTTGTTACTTTAATAAGCAATTAATTAATGGTGAATATGTTCCCCATACGAAAGCGTTACCAAACATCAGGGGTCCCCAAACTTTTTGACTCGGGGGCCGCATTGGGTTATAAAAATTTGGCCGGGGGCTGTATATATATATATATATATATATATATATATATATATATATATATATATATATATATATATATACATATATAAATTGTCTTTAAAATCCGTTTTGTCATTTAACATCAATTAACATTGATGTTCATCAACATTTAACATTGTCACGTTATTGATGGTAAAATTTATTTTTAGACAATATGATTTGCCTGAGCGGCTAGGAGACACCAAGAATAACAAGCGGTAGAAAATGGATTAGAAAGGAAAGATTAAAAAAAAAATAATAATAATAATAATAATTTAACTTGGGACTTCCTGTGGGCCGGATTTTGAATGGTGGGGGGCCGGATCCGGCCCGCGGGCCGTAGTTTGGGGACCCCTGCCAAACATTGTAGTACATTCCTACCTTGAGCAGTCTGCACTTGTGAAGGCCTCTTCTTTTACATCTTACACTATTTCATTCAGTTAGGGTCCTCTTTCATCTATCAAGACATTACTTTCTTACTTGTATGTCATGTTGTCTATCATTGTTGACTTAAAACATCTGAATGATCTTTCTTACAGTGTCCAAATGTCAAGTGTGCCAAACTGTCATTAGTAGGGATGTATATTGTTGAGATTTTATCGGTACCAATACCAATATTAATATTCCTTATCAATAACGGTTTTCATCGTTACTATATGTAATTTGTTCAAATAAAGATGGGAAAACATTTAATTTTTTATCAGCACAAGAGGTTGTGCACCAGCAACATCATGACATGACATCTCACAGCAGGGAAGTATTTATCAACACCTGCTTTTTAGGTTTCAAAACAAGTCAACTTGTGCAAGGTGCAATGCTATGTTATGTCATCTTGTCAAGCAATTAATCAATATTTACTTACATAGCTCTAAATCATGAGTGTCTCAAAGGGCTGCACAAGCCACAACGACATCCTCGGCTCAGATCCCACATCAGGGCAAGAAAAAACTCGCACAGATCCATCGCTGTGTTTCTATTAATTATAATTTACAATCAGTATACTTATCCATCCATGTTCTACTGCTTGTCTCTGTAGTAACATTTCAAACTACAATTTGCAATTCCACTAGGAATTGCGTGTGAATGCCCCGGTGCTAAAGATGAACTGAAATGCTGATTGGACGTAGAATGACTGTTGGAATCGTTCGAATGTTAACAGTGTTTAATTAACTGATTACTGAACTGATCGTTAATTGTTAGCATGCTTGCTTGACGGCTCTTTGATTATAACAAAGCATGATTTATAGGTTTAAACATACAAAATTAGCACACAAAAAAAGTTAGCATGCTAACGTTAGCTTAACTTCGACCGACTATCACAAACCATGATTTTTAGGTTCAAACATATAGAATTAGCAAAAAAAAAACTAGCAAAGAATTTTAGCATGGTAACGTTCTCACAAGTATGCTAACAGTTAACTGCTAGCAGAGTGAGTGGAGTCTGTGGATGTTGGAATGGTTCAAATCGCTGGAGAAATACGGGATATGGGGAGATTTTTATATTGCTCATTCATTTTCAATGGAAGGCAATTCCTGGTAATTCGGGGTAACATGCTGGCTTTAATGTCCAGGGTGAGTGGAGTGTGTGGATGTTGGAACTGTTTAGATTGCATGAGAAATGTGGGGTATGATTGTATACTTCCCATTCTTTGTCAACGGGGAGAAATTCCGGGAAAACCGTGAATTTGGGGAAAGGGAAAACATGTTTTGTGTTCGACATTTGTGAAGAGCAGTGTGGATTGATGGCTGAAAGGTCGAAATCGGGTAAAAAATGGCGCAACATTTTGAGAATTTGGGGAATTGTATAACTATGAATATGTCCATTCATTTTAATGGGAATTTCCTAAAAATTTGGGGAAAAACTGGAATTTTAAAAAATATAGGTAATACAACAATTGGAATTCTTCGAAGCGGTTGAAAAATGTCGACGTACTAACAGTTTCAATATTAATTGGTATTTCGGAATTTTGGGAATTTCAGGAAAAAACATTGACACATTTGTCCCAATTTTGAAAAATGTTTTGAAGGTGGAATGGACGTTTGAAAAATGTGAACTGTGAAAACTTTCCAGGAAGATCGTGAAAACCAGCTTTGGAAAACTGGGAATTCTGGAGATCCATATACCCCACCGTGATTGGTAGGTTCATCCAGCTACACACACAACACTGTAAAGTGCCATTCATATAATACTCCCGGGCCGCATTTACATTAAACTTTCACATTAAGGAGGGGCTGCGATGAGGTGGCGACTTGTCCAGGGTGTACCCCGCCTTCCGCCCGATTGTAGCTGAGATAGGCTCCAGCGCCCCCCGCCACCCCGAAGGGAATAAGCGGTAGAAAATGGATGGATGGATTAAGGAGGGGGCCACAAAATATCGTTTGCAGGCCCCGAGTTTGAGACCCCAGGCTTAGAGGATGGTTGGGTTGATTAAGCGTGCCGTAGTTTGTGAATTAAGTGGCGTTCACTTCAAACTAACACTAACTCTTAGTAGCATGCGTGATTTTGGGGACTAGGAGGAAATATTGTTGTGTCACAAACTTTATTTGTGTTTATTCATATTCATCATGTGACAGAGAATGTGGCAGCTTGTCATAATTATGATGTCAGCTGGATTTAAAAAAATATCGACAGCAGTATCATTAGTCTAGAATTTTAATGGTCTTTCTGGATCGACCCAATTAGAAACCAGTACCAAAAATACCGGTACACGATTTAGTTCCGCCGTCATTAGTTTCTTCTGCTCAGAGGCCTTGTGGTTGGAGTGTCCGCCCTGAGATCGGTAGGTCGTGAGTTCAAACCCCGGCCGAGTCATACTAAAGACTATAAAAATGGGACCCATTACCCCCCTGCTTGGCACTCAGCATCAAGGGTTGGAATTGGGGGTTAAATCACCAAAATGATTCCCGAGCGCGGCCACTGCTGCTGCTCACTGCTCCCCTCACCTCCCAGGAGTTGGAACAAGGGGACGGGTCAAATGCAGAGGTCAATTTTTTCCAACTCTTTTTGTACCACTTTGCTATTTGTCATTACATCGTATTTGTGCCTAAATAAATAAATTACAGCCTTAACATGCAGACAAGACTAATTTTTTTTTATACAATCTTGATTTTTGGAATGTACCGCATGTAAAAGGCCAAAATAGGACAAAGAATCGGCAGCCATTTAAATTTGAAATAACTTGACATAATCAGAATTAGTTTCATAAACCCATCTGGGAAAGACCCAAAGACGGTAGGGCAGTTTGTCTGTCACATATGTTTGGGTCCAATAGATCAACAAGCAAAGAGTTAAAGGGCTGTTTGCAACTTGCTCAAAGTCAATGTTTTTAAAACAAAAAATATAAATATGAATATAAAAAATACAAAAAGTACACCATCAGTTACCATTATTAGTTTAACAGGGTTTTTATTTTTATGTCTATATTTTTCACAATGACCTAAGTATATTGAATAAAAAAATGTTTGTCTTCCAGAGGTAAGAGTCTGGCGTTCAGGCTTGTCACTCAGTGCTGTCTCATACACACGTACACTCAGGGAACGCGTGCACACACACAAAAGCAATCCCAGAGAAGCAACTAACAATTTGCAGTCATGTTGCTATAATAGAATATATACATTAGGCCATGTCCGCACAAACGCGGATACTTAATGAACGCATTCTTATCTGTGCGTTTAGGCCTCTTGTCCACACACAAACACGTACTTTTGTCCTTAAAAACGCAGACTTTTGCAAACGCTGGCCAAGTGTACACGGCACAAACGGAGACTTGTACCACTCTGATGACGTCACGGTTGTGCGCTGTCATTTCCAAAACTCAACAACACTGCCTCGCTGCCTTTCAACACTCTATAAGAGGACTTACTGTATCCATCCTTCCATTTCCTATTTTGAACGTAAACATGCTGCTATTTTCAGTCAACATTGACAGAAAAGACGCATCAAAATGAGTTTGGCGACATTCCCGCCTGCTCCAATGCCAGTCAGCTGTTTTGGATAAGATTGCTGTCGGACCTCCACCTGATGGGACAACTTTGACAAGCAAGACTTTTTCCTTGTGTCATAAGAAAGGTGCAACATTATCTCATGTTTTTAATACTTATTTTTAACAACAGATCATGAAGTAACTCGTGTGTTGTTGTTTTTTTTTTAAAATAAAACTTAGTTAAAAGAAGTGAGCGTATAATTACTTTTGGAGCACATTCAACAACACCTCGATGATAATGATGACCGTGATCATTTGGGTCATAATAACCATGACATCTGGAATTTTCATATAAATACATCCCTAACTCCCTCTTAAAGGGGAACTGCCTATCTTTCAAAATCGTTATGTAAGACAAGAACACAGACAACAAAGTCCAGTCACAATAGAGCCAATGGGAGGCTGTCTATTCGGTCCATAAAGCCCTTTAAATAAAAAACGGCAGCAATACGCCATTTACTTTTCGTGACTTGAATATAAACCAAGTATTGGTGATATTGTTATTGTAAGTGCTAACGCAGATGAACTATTTATACCAGAGAGCTAACTAGCTTATGTGGCTATGTTGACATCATCGGCTGGTGAGCTGCCTCGGAGCTGGTGAAGGTTTGTTCTAGATCATAAATAATGCCTCTTACCTTGATAGTAGAAGGATGAGGACATAATCCGACAAGTTGTTCAACTTTGGCATCCAATTTAGACTCGGAATGGCGAGAACGACACGAAAAGACGCTTGGTTCCACCCCCATTTTCTATGTGAGGATTATGAGTCAACTAAACGCTATTATATCAACATTCCATTAGTTGGCATCTCAACTGGTATTATATTTGTTGGCTCTCATGAAGGCTGCAGTGAGCAATAGTAATCCGTGACATTGTCGAATGAAAAAGCGAACGTTATGATACTTTTTTTAAATGAATGTGTCTTCATATAAATGGGAATATATCAGGGGTGGGCAATTAATTTTTACCGGGGGCCGCATGAGCTACCCGAGCACTGCTGGAGGGCCACATCGACAATATTTCAATTAAATTTTGCTCAATATTATTTTTGATATATACCGTAAGATAAATAATAATAATAATAATAATAATAGTAATACTTCAACATAGTGTGTGTAACAGCATTCCATGACTAATATATATACATTAACATTAATAATAAATGACAGTAAAATAAGCACACGTATGACTGAGGAGTCATAGTGTAACTTTGTGTGGTGTTTGAGTTGTCCGACTTTTTGTGTGGCCTTAAACGCACCAGTGGTTTAGTGCTATGCGTGTTGGTGGCAGATGACAAGTTGGTTTTGGCCTGGTTTGTACGGCAGAAAATGACTAGTTTTTCGAGATATAATTGTTTTACTCATGTTTTTGGTGTGGTTATGTCCGAATATAAACAGTTTTGTTCAATAAAGTGATCGATATAATTCCTGTCCTCGAAGCATCTCGATAGACGTTACAATAATTGAACGGTGTTCAATTGAACGGTGTTGACGAACACCGTTAGGGCCGCTTGTTGTCACTGTCACTCAAAGTTGCATTGCAAAATTCCATAGAATAAATATGTTTATTTTGTTTAGAATTCAGATGGTATTTGATTTGGTGCGCGGCATATATACTTGCTGCGCGCAGCGGACGCATGAGCAGTGCGCAATTGCGCAGGCACGCACCTTAGGTCAGGGGACGTTGCTTTGCAGTTCATGTGTTGTTGAAAACACGGCATTCTTCATCAACTTTTCTCTTTTTGGCGTCTCGGGTGTAAACAGTGCATCACTTGTCGCTGCATGTGCACCTTCACTCGCAGGTTACACACGGACACACGCCCATAAATAATACTTTTCAAAATAAAAGCAGCACAGTTGTATTGCGCGCAGGACATAGATGTTTTTTCAACTTTATTTTGTAATTGCAGTTGTTCACATTCACTCACAATCACGCATACGTCCACACGGAAGTAATACAAATAACGATTTTCAAAACAAAAGCAGCACCGTTGTATTGCACACTCGACATAGATAGTTTTTTAAATTTATTTTGTAATTTATAATTGGCCTCACGCGGGCCGGACAGGGACGCACAAAGGGCCGGATGCGGCCCGCGGGCCGCAGAATGCCCAGGTCTGGAATATATGAACATCCTAGCAGTCGGCATCCTAATGACAGCAAACATTGCACAGTAAGTGATCTTTTATTATGTTTGTTGGCTCTCATAAAGTGCATGCTTCAAATGAGCAAAACACGTACATATTAAATGTATTCATGAATGTGCCAGTTACTACATTACATATATATTTACAGCGTGTTTATGAAACGTTGATGGAGGTGTTTGGATATTTTTTAAGCATTTTATAGGCAGATTAAAGCAACTCCCATAGGTTCCATTGTAAGCAGAGTTTTGAGTTAGAATGCAAAAATAATAAAAACATATGTATGTGTGTTTGTCTCACATAAGTATTGTGAAGGATGGGCAAAAAAAAAAAGGTGCAGTTCCCCTTAATAAATGAAGTCAGAAAGAGCATTAATCTTCTTTAAGGAGGAACTGCACTTTTTTGTAATTTGTAATAACAGATGTTATTTATTTATTTTTGCATTCTAAATAAAGTAAAGCGTTTAAAAGGCTGCTTACAACGGAGCCTATGGGAACCACACAATTCCGCCTACAAAGCCATTAAAAAAAACCATCCAAACACAGCTATTGAGGTTTTATATACATGATGTCATCATGGGCATTCAACGGATCGCACTTGGACTGTTTGGTTCGTCTTGAAAGACGTTTTGCCTCTCAACTGAGGAGGCTTCATCAGTTCATGCTCACAGACTTAGATTAGTCAGATCTAGTCTAGCGGCTGGTGCTAATCGATTGAATGCCCTGAGATTACAATGACCTGGATGAATGAGAACATTTATAGACATAAATGATGTAAGTATATGTAATGTAGTAACGGGCACATTTATAATAACATTTAATATTTACGTATTTTGATCATTTTAAGCATACGCTTCATTTAAAAAATGCACCACAACGTTTGCTTTTTTTTTCTTCATCACTGATTATTACTTCCTGCAGACTTAATGAGAGCCAACAAACATAATAAAACATCACTTACAGTGCAATGTCTGCTGTCATTAGGATGCCAACTGCTGGTATGTTCATATATTCCCATTTATATGAAGAATGTCTCCTAATCCTCACGAAGAAACGAGGTGGGGGACAAAGCATTTCTTCTTGTCGTCATCGCCAGTTTCGGGTCCTAAATGGCTGTCAAAGTCTACCAACTTATCGGAATACCTACTCAGACTTCTTCTGTGCAGGTGATATGCATGATTTATGATCTATAATAAACTTATAGGGAACAAGGAAACGAGGAAGCAGTAGACCACTTGAAAATGTAAACTTAGGCACACAAGCTTGTGATCACGGCCAGCGCTTTAAATAGTTTGTCTGCGTTAGCGCTTATAATAACAATATTACTAATACTTGGTTAATATTCAAGTCAAGAATTGTAAATGGAGTATTGTTGGCGCTTTCATAATGGTTATTTATTGGGTTTTATGGGGGAAATAGTGGAGCTACCATTGGCTGCGCTGTAAGTGGACTTTTATTGACGTCTATTTAATATTTACAATGCATTTTAAAAAATCCAACCGTTGTCATGTCTTTCATAATGATTGTGAACGAAATGCAAAATTCGAAAAAGTGCAGTTCCCCTTTAAATGAAAAAAATGTCATGCAGTTTTGATTCCGATTTCAAGATAAGCTGTTAACTTGATCTCTTTAAACATTACTCATTTTGTATCATTTACACATGAATCATTCTCACAATTACTGACAAAAACAGCAGCATTTTAGAGTTGGAAAACACATTTCTAAGTCCAAACCCTAAAGTATGTCAATAATAATTAATAGCTTGATAATTAGCTTGGTAAGGCTACAACATTGAGGGCTTACACTTTGTGCCGTAATGAAACAATACTTCAACTCAAATTCTCAACGGAAAACTACATACACAGGGTCGAGTATTAAAAAGTAAAAACACATTTCTGTATACATAAATTAGAGCTGTCAAACTATTCCGATTTGTAATCAGAATAATCACAGGGTTGCTGTGGATTAATTGTGATTACTCACAATTAAATGTCATTAATTTTTTAAATTATATTAACCATGTTTCATTATGCATGAGCAAAGAGACACAAAAAAAGGGAATATACATGCACTTAAAGGGGACTTATGATGAATTTAATCTTTTCTGACAAATAAATGTTGTTGGATACTCGTGTTAAAGAGCTTCAAATCATAGGGTACATGCATTTAGATTTAGGGCTTTCACACAGTTTTGGACGCCTCTGTTCACAGGTTTTTTTGGGGGGTTTATTGTTTTTAAGAGTGGGGAATGAGTGACGTCACACATTGGCGGACGCACTCATGAAGTCATTATTGGACATTGAGTCGGAAAGCCTCCTCACCCTCTGCGGATCGTACACAGGAAGACTGTTGCTGGTATGTTACTTCTCATTTCATGCCTTCCCGCCTGCTCTATGTCAATAAAATAAATACCATATATTATATATACGTCTGTGTTTATTTACCCACGACATTTGGGCCATAATGAAATTGGATGAGCCGATAAACTCCGAAATAACGAGACAGAGATTTTACGACTTGAGGAAACACAAGAAAAGCTAAGATAAAGTACTATTTTCATCTCATCTTGGCATGCGACATGCAGTAACATAAATGCGGGGAAAAGCAGCTCTGTATTGTTTGAAGAATGTGCAAGTGTACCTAATGATGTGACCAGGTGAATATATGTACTGTTTTGAAATATAGCGGGGATGTTTGTCTTCAAGATATTTTTAACAAGTGTACATTTTCAAAATATGAAATTATAATTTTGGAGAGGGTGGGGCGTGGTTTCACTTGCAATTTGGGAACGCCTCCACAAACGAACATCATGCAAAAGTAGGTTATAAATGTGACTGTAAAGCAAAATTAATGCTAATTCACACCAAAGTATATCCAATGCATATTATCTAGACCACAAGGAAGTGTTTTAAATGTAAATTAAAATCATATAGGTGGCCTTTTGACATATTTATCAAACACATTTAATGTCATATTCATGTTAACAAAAACATTTCTATTTTTCTAAACAAACATTATTCCACATAATGTGGATCCATTACTTTTTTATGTTATTCATTTGGTATTTTAGTGCCTCAGTGAAAAGAAAACTCCTTCCTGCAGAATGTGCGTAATACTTTATGTTGGTCGACTGTTCCGTCATGTTTTTTTGTTCTCAAAATTCCCATCAAAAAGGTCCAACATGCTGTTTAGCGTCTTACATGTTGACTTGTTTGGTTGTGAAGCATGTCACTAGCGGAACAACTGCCCATTTGCGTACATACGACGGTAACAACACTTGGACAAAATGTGTTGCCAAAGACCTTTCAGGAGTTTTGAGTAATTTTTTGCTGTGGATGGATTAATTGCAATACTTTCTTAAATCAGATTAAAAACGATGGTGGATTCATCCACAGTAATGCGTCAATTCTGACAGCCTTAAAAATATTTGTTGCGCACACCTATGTGGTAGTGACAGCCAGCATTTCACGTTTTCAGTTGCAGCTGCAGCTGCATGTGAATGGGAATCATTTAAAAAAAAAAAAAAATCTCTTTTAATTTAAAATGTCCAATGTGATTGTGAATGGTTTGTTTTTATGTTCCCCGTGATTGGCTGGTGACCAGTCAAGAGTGTAACAGTACCAATGGTTGTCACACACACACTAAGTGAGGTGAAATTATTCTCTGCATTGGACCCATCACCCTTGATCACCAGCTTGGAGGTGAGGGGAGCAGTGAGCAGCAGCGGTGGCCACGCCCAGGAATCATTTTTGGTGATTTAACCCCCAATTCCAACCCTTGATGCTGAATGTCAAGCAGGGAGTTAATGGGTCCCATTTTTATAGTCTTTGGTATGACTATCCGCCTCTTGCGCGAAAACAACTGGGGTAGACTCCAGCTCCAACAGAAGCGAAAAGAATTGCAAAATGGCAGGTGTGTATATGTGATGATGCAATGCAAGTAAGTTCAATGCATATTACTTTTTATTTTCAAAATCGTGTTCATTCTGCTTCTACTGCTCCTCATGAGGGAGGGCCTGTGTACTTTTGTAAACACTAATTTGTTCTATTTAGTCTCAGCACCAATCATGGAGTCATTATTGGCTCCCTCACCAAAGCTCATGGTGTTCAGGGTACACCAAGGCCAAGAGTTCAAAATGTGCAAGCTTCATTTCCCCTCAGATCGCTCATATCAAAACAAAGAAACAAAGGAACCGAGTCTTTAAAGCCGTCACAGTTAAACCGATGAGCTTTTTGTGCTTGGCAAACCACCCCGAGTGAGCAAACAAATCACATATACTTCAAGTTGGGTGATTTTCATTATCTCTTGATGTAGTTCTTACAGCTTGTTGGAGGAACCATGTTTGCAGCTGTGTTTTGAAAAGGTGCGGTTTGACACAGGCAGCAGTTGTTATTGAAAGGGCATTCACAGAGGAAAGAGGAAGGTAGAAGAGGTCAAGGGTCATATGGATGATGCCCCCAGTGGGTGTGAAAGGGCCTGATCAGTGTCTGCAAGGTTAGCCTCCACTACTTGCCACACCCACATACCCCCAGAGAGAGGAGTTGGAGGAACACATATTTACCATTAGGGAACAGCTGTGGGGCTGCCTGGGACTGGACACTCCTCTCCCCTGCATGCACACGCACACCCACGCCCACACACACATTGCAAAAACACCACTTTAGTCCTGTGTTACACTTGCACTTTGCAGCATTCTTGTGTTTCATAAATCATCTGAGCTTCACAGCACCAACAAAGAAGTAACATGATGAGGAGGGATTATGTCTCCTGAGCTGTCTATTAATACAAGAGGTGAAAATGACATGACAGAACGACATTAGGCATGTTGCAAATGAAAAAACCCCGCTAAAAAACAGCCTTTTGCCGGCAACGACAGCACACAAAAAAGCTGTGATGTTTCGGCAAATTTTAATAGTAAACATACAGTATTCTTGTTAAGCTAAAAAAAAAAGAAGGTGACATCTCAAGGCAAAAGTGTTACCTCCCAGCATGCATCTCATGCAAATAAATGTTCCACACACTGCAGAAAAAGCGCAGTTTAGTTGTGGTTTGTTTCTGAGGTGCTGGGAAGTGTGAGTACTGAGAGGGTGGACAGACACAGCGAGGGGTGGTTAGTGCTGCAAGCTGAAGAAATGGCGACTCGGGCCTGTGTTTTATGCTCTTTTATAGTCCAAATGATTTGATTTTATTGTAATGCTGTCAACGCTGCCAGCTCCCACAAAAACACCACTTTTAATGGGCTTTTAATTCAATATCTAGGTCCCGCTCCGTCCGTATCCGTGCAAAATTTGCTGCAGGTAAAAATAGAACACTTGTATATTGGCTGTTGAGAGTTCCGGATCATCAGAGCTGGGACGCAGAAGAACACGCAGCGCAGCAGAGCGAGTGGAAGCTACCACATTGACCACAGTGGAAAAAGTATCAACTCCACTGCCGAATAACGCAGCCACAACGCAAGCGCACTCGGCGGAATTTAGGGGTCAGTTGTTCTTATTTGTTGTTTTTAGGATAAAATTGCTGTGATATGAATTGTTTTGAGTTTTCTTCCATAATATTTCGGATGTGAGTCATGACAACCTGCGTATAGAGGCCACTTTTACATAGATTAATTGAAATATTTTGCTTCTGTTTTGTATCTATACGGTGATTGCTTATGTACACTGAAATGTAATGATAGGATATTGTATATAATTATGCTATTTGCTCATCACACTGATTGACTTTTTTATATTTTGTTGTCTAATCATTATTGCTTTTAGGTTGATCATTTTTAACATCCAGGGACATAGGTGTGGCGAAATTATTCTCTGCATTTGACCCATCATCCTTGATCACCCCCTGGGAGGTGAGAGGAGCAGTGAGGTACTTGAACTTGAACTTTAACGAATGTAAAATAGTCTAAGGACTAATGCAGGTGCATTTACAGTATTCATATATATAAATGTACACTGTCCCTGTCAAATAAATGATTAATTAATTACATTTTGCTGTTTTCCCTGAGTAGTCACTATAGACAGGTTTGCTGTGAAATTATATATTTTTAAATCAGATAAATCACACTTTTAAATTTGGATTAATCACAGTAAATTAGAAAGAAAAAGGCCCCAATATTTTAACACAAATGCAATTTCATTGTCAGGATGTCATACTGGAAAAGTGTTATACTTGAAAGCAGTAAAACATTTTGCTCAAAAACCTCAGAATAAACACTGACTGTACTTTAAATAAAACTGTTACCAAGTTTGTGAACACATAAATGTAGTGCATTCAAGTAAAACATAAAAAAATGCTCCTGAAATACACTATTACAATAAAACTGCATTTGTGTCCAAATATTAGGGTTTTTTTAGGTTCATTTAAATGATGCAAGCAAGTAATAATCTGTGATTAATCGTGATTAATCCAAATTTAAAAGTGTAATTATTGGATTAACAAATTATAATCATTTGACAGCACTAATATATTTGCATTATAGTGTAAGTGAAGTCATGGTAGTTTTGGTTAAAAAGTTACTTAAACACTAATGCCCACATATCACGATATTGATCAACCCCACATAGCATGCACGTCCAATAATTGCCTCCACCTTCTCAATATGCAACCTCCGGAATCAAGTACTGTTAGTAGCCAAGGGGAAAAGGGCACATATGCCAGCATGAATGTGAGGACCACCTAAAAGGAGAGCACAATGTGTTTACGTTACGGGCAATACGCGTGAGCTTACATGCACGTGATAAATGCATGCTGGATATGTGCTGCGTGTTTGTGAGGTTATTTGTAGAACTTTCCAATTGTATTTGCTCGTGAGTACGTGTGTGTGTGTATGCGTGTGTATGCGTGTGTGCGTGTGTGTGTGTGTGTGTGTGTGTGTGTGTGTGTGTGTGTGTGTGTGTGTGTGTGCGTGTCCATGCAGCAATGTGTGGCCAACTCTTTAGATGACTGAACTTTTAAGCATGTCTGCATCTGCCTGCTATTTGTGAATGTTTATGATTTGCCAACAGCGTGAACATTTCCACATGATGGGCGCTCCTTTTTGACATCTGAACCTGCATGGTACACAGACATTTAATGAAAAAATAAACCTGCCGATGAATGTTTCAATCAAACATCTGATTGTGGCGTTTGAATGGGAGACTAAGCAAATATTTCATTTGTGTGAGCGTGTGTGTGTGTGTGTGTGTGTGTGTGTGTGTGTGTGTGTGCGAGTGAGAACAGTGCACTTTTTTTTTTTAACACACCCAGCTGACTTTAAAGCACACACACACGATGGCTACAAAAAAGGTTAAGCCATAAAAAATCAGGAACAATTCCATGAAGAATTTTTTTGTTGTTGCATTTTTACAAAATGAATGAAGAAACACCACCAAAGAAAATACGTCAGGAGTTGTATGAGAGCAGCTACAGAATACTGCGACAGTTTACCAGACTAATGACAAAACCAGAGATGTTTAATTAAGTGCTAAAAGACATAAAGTAAGCAGGAACCGTTGCAACAGCTTGCCTCCCACACAACACATCATTTACTATTTTTGACTATGATGACAATGAACACTGCGGAAAAAGCTATTTTTCACTGAGGCTACTGTTGAGTCCAGTTTCTGAATGTTCCCAGTGTGAAACTAATAAAGGATTATTTTACAATTTGTTCATGGTTCAATAAAATTTCAAGAACTATTATTTGAAACATTTGCTATGATTTTAAAAGGCTATATATTTTGTTTTACAAAATTTAAGCCAAAGAGATGTGGTAACTTTATGGTGGAAACACAGCAGCAGTGGAAGCGTTCATCACTCAGTACCTCATCAGGGGTTCATTTGGCAGCTTGTTTGCTTTCCCGAGGTTTTATCAACTAATAGAGTGTCTCGGAGATGGACAGTCTGACGCTTTGGGGGAAATCTGATATTTTAACTGGCTGGCTGCTTCCTACTGGCCCATCAACAGTGTTTAACTTGCTTTACTTTGGGAAAAAAGACTGGCTAAGACATCTAATTTGGTTGCGGTCAACTTTGTGGCATCCCGTTGGTCTCTCAGGGTACAACAATAATGGCCGGTTGGTTGACCAAGCCTTGACATGAGTCTGGCTTGCATGGAACTTGCGGTAGTAAAGAGGATCAGCTTCTTGCCAAAGCAAGCTCTCAAATTTAACACCTAGCAAAACTAAACAATCGTCACAGCAGGCTGCTTGAAAGCTTGAAAGCAAATTCTAGCACTATGCCTGTTCCTCTGACAGCGAAACAATGTCCAACCCAACAAAAACAGAGTTTATGAGCATTGAAAAGTAGTACTTAAGTAGTTTAAATGTTTTCCCATTTCACTCAACGCTTTGGTATAACAATACAAATAAGGGCCATCTTGAGTAATGACCAGCCTCGAAATGACTTGATACTTAATGTCCCATGATTGCCATTGGAATAACCCTGCAAAGACCCGTGCATTGACCACTCTGTATCTGAAGGTCCCATCTGATGGAAAATAACCTTACAAAATGGTTCAATATGCCCTCGGAACTCAATGATTTTTACTCAACTTAAGTCAAGTGAGGCAAACACTGATAAATGCCAGTGGAAGGTTAGGTCAGGTGTGTGAGTGAATCCCCAACGGGCAGCAGCGGAGGAATTGACCCAGAAGTGTATGTCGATCTGCATGGCTGCAGAAAACAGACACGTACTGAAAGAGCTGTCGCACAAAGTACAGCCAAAAGGAGGGGGAAGAGGAAGAGAAGCCAAAGCAGATGCAGGAAGTGAGAGGTTACTGGAGTAGCAGCAGCAAAGGCGAAAGCAGACGGTGGTAGCCTTTTTGTCCTTGTATGTCACACATCACGAGAAAAGGCTCACAACTACTGGGAATGTATTCTAATTTACATTTTCCTCACAATAAACCCGATTGTAACAGAAACTGACTGTTTTATCATTCAAAGCCTATCAGTTGTTGCTCTTGCCAAATGTACAAGTTAGGGTGTTATGACTCACCAACACAAGTCTTGCCATCGGTGTGCAGGACAAACTTCATGTGGCATGAACACTTGGGGCCGTGGTCCGTCTCCTCACAGATGTGCTGGCAACCTCCATTTCCGTAGTTACACGTCACTGGCAAAGAGCACAATATCAACACCAACGTCACATACTATTCCATACGATATACACTAGTTGGGGGTTTCAAAGTGTGAGGCGGCCCTGCCCTGGGAGGTGTACAAGGAGCTTGAGAAAAATAAAGAAACACTCATTTTTCAAACTTGCTATATCAAAGGCAAACTATTTTGAGTACCAAAAGTGATGTGTGGTGAGGTTTCAGGCAAAACTGGACAATCATGCATTACATACTATACAATACCATTTGCACTATATTAATTTATATTATTATGTGTTGTCAACTTTGTACTTTTTTATGTCATTGCCTGAAATAAATAAATAAATGAAATGAAAAAAATAAGGTTAAGGGCTTGTGAAGCACTCCTTGTGACTTTTCTCTGCTGTGTATTGTCTGGTCAGCAGGATTAATTATTATGTCACACACTTACATGAAATATATTTAATGGAAGACGTTACAGAAATCCATGGTGTATGATAAATATTCCTGCAAGCATGACATTGGCGACATGCTGAGAATGACGCACTCCAGTTTGTGAAGGATCGCAGCACTCAGAGGTGAAGTTCTACTCGCCGCTGCCTCACCTCTAATTTCTACCATGTATTTGATCAGGAAATTGACAAATTCAGCCATTTTTTCTGACACAAAACACATTTTTATTACAGAGGACAAATATTAATTGTATGCAATTGTTTTATTTATTCTATGGCTTTATTAAGCTGCGTGGGTTCCCTCCGGGTACTCCGGCTTCCTCCCACCTCCAAAGACATGCACCTGGGAATAGGTTGATTGGCAACACTATATTGGCCCTAGTGTGTGAATGTGAGTGTGAATGTTGTATGTCTATCTGTGTTGGCCCTGTGATGAGGTGGCGACTTGTCCAGGGTGTACCCCGCCTACCGCCTGAATGCAGCTGAGATAGGCTCCAGCACCCCCCGCGACCCCTAAAGGGACAAGCGGTAGAAAATGGATAGATGGAAGGATTATTAGACTTTTTCATTTCACTTTGAGCCTTCCTGACGGCACACCAGTGGTTCCTACAGTGACTGAGCATTTCTACAGTAAATGTGTTTTTAGGGTAGAAGGAGGGGCCCCATGTGTATTATAATATTTGAGGGGGGCCTCCCTGTGTCACACTTTGAAGATCCCTGCTATACTTTTACTTATAAGGTTTTACCAATGCACTCATTATACAGTATGCAGCAGCATCACACCATAAATAACTACATGAGACAACATCACACTATAATCTTCATTGAGTAAATAGTTATAATTAATATATTCTAAATAAATAAGCACCATATATTTTGGTTCAAGTGTACAAAAAGCGTACTCACTTTGTAGACACGAGTTACTCACTTGCTCCCTAAGTAAATTGTAGTTAAAAATAGTTGATTTTGTTGTTGCATGTATGTGTACCTGCTGAAGGAAGCTTTAACCTTGGCACTTTTTACACACCTGTGATGACAGAAGTGCAAAGAGCACCGGGGAGCCGAAGCTTCCACCGCCATCCTGTCTGCACCCGACCATCCCAGCCCCCATTGCCCTTTTCCTGGGCTGTCAGAAAAAAACTATAGAATAACACTTCTTCAATCCTTATCCAAACACAGACAAATCCTCCATCAGCCGAGGCCCCAGCTCTGACAGAATGAGCTTGGTTGCACAGCAACAGGAAGTGTGCGCTGTCCGTCAGAGTGGTCCCCACTTGCCCTAGTTGTGTCAATGATCATCCCCTTATTTAACAACCATGTTTTTCTTGACCGAGATCATTCAGAAGATTGCATTTTGTAGATCTGTTCTAAAGGCATTTGTGGAATTAGAGCAATTACCCATCATCGGCACCACCTTCTCATGTTTAGCCTATACATCCTTTCCCGTCTTTCAAGTGTCCGTGTGTCTTCCAAGGAGGAGAACAATGAGGTAAACCTTACATTTACAGTCCTTCATATTGCGGGTGAGCTGGAATCCAGGTCGGCATTCACAGGAGATGCCACCTTTCTGCGTTTCCCTACAGATGTGTGCACAGCCATGGTTCTTGTCCATGCAGGTGGGTCCGTCCCTCGCGCCTTCGGGTCGCACTGTGAAGAAAACCATAACACGGAGAGAAATGTTACCCCTTTGAAAATTACACCGATTTCACGCTGCTTTACGCAGCTGACAATTTTGTTCTACAACTTACTATTGATCAGAGCTGGTATGAGAGGTAAAATGTTCACATGCCTGTCACGCACCCTAAAATCACATTGTTGCCTACTGTTGGTGACTGACATGCACAGCACCCCTTCGCAAAGATCCAAGCACTTGTTGGAACACGCTCTCTTGTTTCAGGCTATAAAAAGGAGGCTGCCTACGGAAAAAGGATAGAGCTCCTTAGACTTGTAATTTCAATTGAGGTAATCCCCATAGAGAAAACAAAGGAAGTAGCAAAAAAAAAAAACTTGCTAAAAGAGACCAACATTTTATATTTTATCCGTATGTCATCAAGGTTAAAGTGTACTTCAGTGAGATAAAAATGAACTGATGGCACTTCTTTAGTCACAAATTAATTAAACATGGCATGAAAAGAGACTCCATTGTCTCCATGATGTATAAATGCTTGATGAAGGGCCACAGACGACCCCCTCTATGCATCTTGGGACTTTTATGA
The DNA here is from genome assembly GCF_033978785.1 of Entelurus aequoreus. Lineage (NCBI taxonomy): Eukaryota > Metazoa > Chordata > Actinopteri > Syngnathiformes > Syngnathidae > Entelurus > Entelurus aequoreus. The sequence goes on from NC_084737.1 coordinate 31,569,844, forward strand.
ATTGTAACGTGAGTCGTTCTCTCACTCTTTTGCTGTGCGCCGTAATCAAGACAACATTCTTGGCTGGAGAAGACTGACATACTTGATGTATTCTTTGTGAAACCCTACTGCTGCCACAGATGCGGTGACAAACCCCAGCTCCCTGGCTCATTAAAAACCAAACAGATCAACTCTCCTTCACTTCCTCTCGGGATGCGCAGGGGAGCCAGCGAGCACCAAGATATCTCCATTAATGTCTCATTAAATCTGCTACCGCTCCGAAAGGCACTTGAAGGTCTGACTTCAACAATGAACCACTTTTCCTGTAGTTTTAATAATTTTCACGTGTGCATCGTAACCTTTAAAAGCTTGTATAACCTTGTGAATTCTAACTCCTGAGACACATGCGGGCTTGTCGTACAGTTTATGGCTCTAGGGCTACAGCAGGAGAACAATCTCAGCATGACTGAAATATAGGCGTAATTACTTATTTATAGACTTTAACTCCAGCTAACATAGGTTTTTACTTTGTCTCGAGTCTTTATAGGTTAATTTGAGAACATAGTCCATGGGACCTGTTTATTTCAACTTCCTAATTTATGAATGACATGCTGCTTTTCTTCTCTAATGCTATGATATTTATTGACAGTAACTAACATTGCCATTCTGTAAAATCATTTAACAACTCCCAATTTAATTTGATTAAGATTCTTGAGTAGACAATTTTTGATAAAGATCGACCGATTATCGGCGCCGATTATTTTGACGTTTATTGGTATCGGCCTCTTTATATCAGTATTAGCCTTTTTGGTTTATTTATTTCATCAACTACAACAGAACTACATCAGAAGATACAATATATAGACATATGATACCAGTATTTAGTAGTTTTTTTAAATAACTAATTAGTGAAGTAGTTAGTATTATTCAAACTGCTGTTGTCCTGCATGAGAAAAGTTGCTTTTTTTTTCACTGCTCTACTTCTTCCTACTCCATTTTCGGACGTGCTGTAATGAAACAACTGGAAATATGTGATGCATTACATTGTATCGTATGCATGTTCGAAATAAAGTGAAACTGCACTGAACTGCAGCGCTTAGGCGGTCACGCCATCTCCCCAAACTCTAAATGCCTTTCTCTTCCTTGTGCAGTGTTGGTCGCTTGTAAAAGGTGTATCTCTTCTGCTTAGCTTACAAAACTTCTATTTTTTGCTGTGAAATCTAGTTTTTGTCGTTCTTTCCCGACGTCTTATCTATTCCGTTTTGTTTGTTTTCACTACTGCAACGACCAAGTGTGGGCTCATTAAAGGAGCGCGGCGAGTTTCATGTTACGTGATTCCATCAAATAACAATGCGACAGAGATGGATGGACATGAAGATGACAGAAAAGATATCTCTGCAAGAATTCCAAACTGTGTGGAAATATACCGACAAATGGGATTCTTAATATATCATCAAAAAAAGAAGAGGCAGCATTCGCATACTTTCTGTAACATCCAGGAAGAAATTATGTCAGACAGCTTGAAAAATGTGTCACCTATAAGCTTTGAATTGCGGTTGGGGCCGTTGGCTTGAGGCTCTTTCAATTCGCCTTATTTCAGCGAATCTGTGCCTGTCAATGGAACAAAAGCAGTTCAAAGATGCCAGTTCACTCTCCTGTGTCTGTTATCACAATCAGTAGTCAAAAAAGCTTCAAAATGATCTAAAACCCTAATGCGTCTTTTCTTGTTGACAGTAAGTGACGAAACCAGCGTGTAGGCAATTACCCTTGAAAATTGGGCTTTATCGCAGGTTGTGCTGTATTCTTACATGTTTGGCAAACTTCCCTCTTCAATTTGGTATGAAATTAATATGCAGACTTAAATCATTGCGGTCGCAGATTACGTTTAAAAACGGGTACACTTGAGCACACAGACATTTTGAATGAGACAGCACACCTTAAAATTGTAGCTACAACTAAAGTTAGTGTTGTGATTTAAGATACCAAATTGATTTAGTTAATTTATCTAATTACATTACATAGAGGAACAAGCAGTAGAAAAAGGATGGATGGATATATTTAATATGTATATCACTACACTAACTTCAGTACTGTATAAATGTATATACAGTATATGGTATATGTATTGTTTGTATGTATATAATATTATATTAATATGTATATACGTACACATATCTGTATAGGCTATATCATTTTTTTTTAATGTGTGTCTATATATATATATTGTTACTATGCATGCAGTCTGCCTTTGGCCCCCGCAAGTCAAAAGGTTTAGACACCCCTGTTCTACACCTTTCCTGAGCCCGACCAGGGTTAACTAATCCTAAAGGGGACCTATAATGACTTTAATCTATATTTAAAATACTTCCTCGGGGTCTAAAAAATAAGTATTGGATATGTTTTGGTGCAAATTTTGCGTAAAGTTTGCTCCACAGTCATTGTTCGTTGACGGAGGCGTTCCCAGCTTACAAATTATACCATGTCCCACCCTTCAAAGTATCATATTTTTTTATCTTTTAAAAAATTACACTGTTAAATAAATGTCTTGAAGATGTACATCACGGACAGCACTGTGGAAGAGGGGTTAGTTCTGGTGCTTCACAATAAGAAGGTTTTAGGTTCGATCCCTGGGGTCTTTCTGTGTGGAGTTTGCATGATCTATCCGTGACTGCGTGGGTTCCCTCCGGGTACTCCGGCTTCCTCCCACCTCCAAAGATATGCACCTGGGGATAGGTTGATTGGCAACACTAAATTGGCCCTAGTGTGTGAATGTTGTCTGTCTATCTGTGTTGGCTCTGTGATGAGGGGCCGACTTGTCCAGGGTGTACGCCGCCTTCCAGTCGAATGCAGCTGGGATACGCTCCAGCCACCCCCGCGACCCCGAGAGGGACAAGCAGTAGAAAATGGATGGATGGACATACATCACAGTTTCATCACAGCCTGTGATGTCACTACGTAGACAGACTGCAAAATCCCGCAAACAGAGGCATCCAAAACTGCGTGCAAACTGACGCCAAAGTGCATGAACCTAAAGATTTGATAATTTGATGACTATTCAACACGAGTATCCACGAGTATGTATAAGTCCGAAATAATGAAAAACATGATAGGTCCCCTTTAACTGTATCGTTTTGTACAGAATGTAACTGGACTGCTTAGTGGAAACATGGCTTTTGACAGAGAACAACTTTATATATATATATTCAATAAAACATCTTGTTTTATATGTGTCAAGAACAGTTGGAAGGTTATTAATATTTTTAGGCTATGTATGGCCACACCAACATGAATATTTTCATAAAACGACACCTCCAGTGTTAAAATAATCTCCATCAACCTAAGAGTTGTTTCAAAACAATGTATGTCCACACAAAAACCCTTTCCCAAGCTACAATGTACATTTTGTCCAATCACACACCCAAAAAATGCTACTCTTGATCATCCATCTATCCATTTTCTACCGCTTGTCCCTTTCGGGGTGGCAGGGGGTGCTGTAGCCTCTCCCAGCTGCATTCGGGCAGAAGGCGTGGTACACCCTGGACACTAGGGCCAATTTAGTGTCGCCAATCAACCTATCCCCAGGTGCATGTCTTTGGAGGCAATATAGCGGTATATTAGATGTGCAATAACGAGTATATTCAACGTCAATGCACACTTACATGAGCCCAGCAAACATCATGAATGGTTTTTTTGTTAATCGCCTGTGCTTGTCTGAAATGAAACAACACACAATAGTACATCACTTCTTCTGTTGTTAAATAGGGTTTAAGAAAAAAGATAATGTTGCACATTTTACAGAATGTCTGTTTTTGTGTGGACATGATCTTAGTCTTGATCCTATAGTTCTTTATAGACTGACAATAAGGGCAGCTACAAATGCCACCATGAATGAGCATCATGGCAACAGGGTTTAAATAGTGTCTTCTTAGGTCTACGATGAGAAACATACGAGAGAAAACAAATGACAAATCTAAGAATGTAATATAGGTTAGAATTTCCATCCAAGTAACCCCGGTGGACTGAAAATAACTTACTGAGGTCATCATGCATCCCAAATTCTCAATGCCCCTTCATCATTTTTACACAACCTTGCTACACGAATGCTACAGACCTATCCCTAAATAGCATGCCAGTGTGGGGCCAGTACCCAGGCTTTAATCTCTCTGAGGACCAATAAAAGTCACTGTGTTGACACAACAGACCTATTCTCCCGGGCCAAACCCAGTGATCATCTACACTGTGCAGTTCTCTCCAGCTATTTTATCATTACTGAATGATGGAACGCAGAAATAAAAATGTCTAACATGAATGTGGATGGGAAAGTGAGAGAGAAAAATAACTCAAGATACGGAGAACAATTCACTTCAACAATAATATTGGCTATCAAAACACACGCCTGTATGTAGAAGCTAACACAACTCACAGACTTCTTAGACATGGAGTCCAACATGTTAGAATTGAGGAGGAACAAGTACCTAAAGGAGCAGAGATGACATTTAAACAACGCACATAAATAACTGCGAACACTGCAACTAAGTGTTCCCTCATTAACATCTTTATTCCCAGGCCAGGCCATGACCTCTGAACCCAAAGCACTGCTCAAAGCCAATGAATTCCTTCTGTGTAGCTAATGGCATGACTCCTCGATCTTGGTAGAAATGTTCTCCCCTCTGATAAGGACAACGATACCACTCTCGCGTCAAACTAGCACAACTGCATCCAAAAGTAACACATTTTTGTATGTGTGGCGCCACAGCAAATCAATTATATGGTGATAAGTTATATGCTGCTTGTTTGGAAAGCACAGCCTGTGAGACTTCCCTAACGATCTTTTCCATGCTCCTGCGCTTGCACAGACTAAACCAATAACATATAAATGGAGCAGTCGTGGTCGAATGGTTAGGCAGTGCTGCCAGTGACTTAAAGGCTGCAGGCTGGATTCAATTGATTGACCTTGAGCTACTGTGCTGCATGGGTTATAAGCAATATATTATGCAAACATTTTGTCATTATATTAAAAGCATATTGATCTTAATACATAGTGGTACACACAGTTACCCGCATCAAAAAAGCTTAATTATCCAATCAAACTTGTGTCATTCACCATACGCAACATTTATCTCAGCATCCAGCTTGTTCTCAAGCTTTTTCTTCTAATAAACACACATATTTGAAAAACACTCATAGTAACTGCCTTTCAAGAGCTAGTTGTTTCAGGCCAATAATATAGCAACATGTTTCTTGCCCGAAATCTAATTAACTATGGTGGTAATTAAAAAACAAACAATCCAGAGGGATATGAATATAAAACATTGGCAAGAAAGTGAGTGTTGAATTCTTCTTTTCTTTTTCTGTCTCACTTGACCATGAGTGATGATCCAGGTCAGCTAAAGAAGACTACCGGTAGAAACAATTCCATGCAGCTGCCTTTCTCCACAAGAGTGGGCCAGAAAAACAAAACAGTTTTTAAAGATTTACTGAAGGAGGCAACTCTTGAGGGCTTATTGTGTGAAGGGATTGACTGCTAAATATATCAATATCCAAAGCAGTTTCTCAAGATGTGTGGTTTGTGAGCAACGTGTTGGTAAACAATAACAGGTTTTATTTATAATAGAATAATCATCATACGAGGAGTATGACTAAGAAAATCAAAGTTCCATCTCCAGGTGATCTCGGAACAAAAGATCGAAAGAAGCCATAGGTTTTTGAACGCTTCATTGCAGGCTTTGGTAAAAGCTAAGAAGCATGTAGTAGAGAGGCTGAAACAATAAGGCTGAAGTAGTGCAAAGCATGCCAAGAGTTTATAGTCTGCTCTGAGTGGTTGGAGTACTGAAAAGAGGGCTCATGGGCCACATTGAGCTGCTGTCATATGTCTGAGAGGAGAGACGGTCTTTCGACTAGGACATTAAGCAGCTAGGAAGTGCTGGTTGGTTAGGAACTGAAAAGAAGAGGCCTAAGCATGGAACCGCTACACTATTAAAGCAGCATTCCTTGCTCTTAGATAATGGACCCTTAAAAGTTTTAATAGGGGGATAAAAATGTCAGCGTATGGAAAGGAGAATGGGAAAGGAGCTGAACCGGATTTGGTCCGGCTGAGAGCGACACAGATGGTCACACTGAGTGACCAACTAGCCAGTGGGTCAGAAATCATCCATGAGCTACTGTTGACTATGCTGTGTGAGCGCTTCTAAAAGTTGTGTTTAAGATGGTGGTGTAACTCCTTTTTTTAGAGGTAACAGAAAGCAATAGGCTGGATATAAGTCGCTCCTAAATTTGAAAGGAGTTCTATTATGCAAAACCAACTTGTCTTACCCGTTGACACCTGTTTTTGTGTATCTGGGATTTCCATAAGTCCTGAAAATGTGAAATCAAACCATAGAGGCATGGCAGAGATTTTTACAAAACAATCTTGCTTTCTTGAGACTTGAGATATTTGAGACTTAAATGGCGTATTTTACCTTCGTTACGTAAGCAGATATCTCCATATATGCCGCAGGTTTACCCAAAGAGCTTTGCGTGAATCCATCCTTTTTATTTAGTTTTACTTCAAAGTTGTAGTCAATAAGTCTAGGACAGGGGTCGGCAACCCAAAATGTTGAAAGAGCCATATTGGACCAAAAATACAAAAAAAATCTGTCTGGAGCCGCAAAAAATTAAAAGCCATATTACATAGCTGAGATAGGCTCCAGCGCCCCCCGCGACCCCGAAGGGAATAAGCGGTAGGAAATGGATGGATGGATGGATTACATACAGATAGTGTGTCATGAGATATAAATTGAATTAAGAGGACTTAAAGGAAACTAAATGAGCTCAAATATACCTACAAATGAGGCATAATGATGCAATATGTACATATAGGTAGCCTAAATAGCATGTTAGCATCGATTAGCTTGCAGTCATGCAGTGACCAAATATGTCTGATTAGCACTCCACACAAGTCAATAACATCAACAAAACTCACCTTTGTGCATTCATGCACAACGTTAAAGTTTGGTGGACAAAATGAGACAGAAAAAGAAGTGCCATAAAACACGTCTTAGAAAGTCGGAGAAAGTTATACGTGTAAACAAACTACGGTGAGTTCAAGGACCGCCAAAATTAGTAGGACAAAACGGCGCTCGCCAAATACTCAAATCAGTGAAGCATGTTTAGTACAAACGGTGTGATTTATAACAATTAGGGAGGTTTGTGTCATGTTTGTCCTCCTACAGAAACCATATTAACACCAAAAATATATATTTTTCCCCTCATCTTTTTCCATTTTTCATACATTTTTGAAAAAGCTCCAGAGAGCCACTAGGGCGGCGCTAAAGAGCCGCATGCGGCTCTAGAGCCGCGGGTTGCCGACCCCCGGTCTAGGAGGACTTCGGCACTTTATTTTTTTAAATATTTGTATTTATTTATTATGGGACAGCATGGCTCAGTTAGTACAGCGGCTATGCTAACAACTTGAGTTCCAGGTTTCCGTTCCAGCTTCCGCCATCCTAGTCACTGTCATTTAGTCCTTGGGCAAGACACGTTACCCTTGACATCACTGATTTAAACGTAGCTTAAATGTAGATAATGGGTTTTTACGATGTAAAGCGCTTTGAGTCTCTAGAGAAAAAAAGCGCTACATAAATATAATTCACTTCATTTCACTTTTAACATGTCCTGTCCAGCCACTGAAGTACATCATATTGTTGATGTAGATGCCCATATCGGCTGTACAGAATTGCTTTACAAAAGAGAAGTGTGGGATACTTCTCTTTTTGCCTTATTTGTATTTGAGTTTATGAAATGTATTTATTTAGTGTTTGGCGCAATTGAACAGGAGCAGGAGGGGATAGAAAGAAGATTAAAAAAAAGAAAACAGGGAGGAATTGTGGGGACGAGATTAGCTACTTTTTGAAGGAGTAGCTTTTCCTGTAGCTTAGCTACTTTTAGACCCATGTAGCTTGTAGCTTACATCAAAGCTACAAGCTACAAAGAGAGAAAATGGACTGTGAATACAATAACCTGTATGAATGAACATATCCATACATGTCGTAGATGTCGTTGTGGTTTGTGCAGCCCTTTGAGACGTTTGTGATTTAGGGCTGAATAAATACATTGATTGATAAAGACAAAATCCATGAAAATTGGTTGGTGTTCACTTGATGAGTCACAATTGGCTAAGGTTAGGGCGAAACATTACAGACTGGCCGATCAGAGGCAAGATAAGGCGGGTCATCGACACCTGGAAGCAAAATCATCACAGACACGCACTCATGTCCCATGACGACGAGGGAGTCAGAGACACAGGGACGCTTCAAAAAAAGGGATTCTCTGCCGCAGATTAGATTTTTTCTTTGGTGATGAAGACGACGTCCAAGAAACCCACAATAATGCGTGTCCTTGGCCATATTTAGACAAATGTATGCATTTAGAGAAAACAATGCCCAAAACCTTAGTTTTTAATTGTTTAAACCAAACCATAAGATACAACAAAACTGCTCTCTTCATCTAAGACTTCCCTTACAAATTTAGAAACACACATTAAGGTGAGTTGAGTTCATGAAATGTTTTACTGCACATAACCATTACCAATTGTTCCCAAACAACACACAAGTCATTGTTTTATTGGTCAAGATATAGATAGATGCTGTTTTTTGACAGTAGGCAGAGAAAATGAATAACATTGTAAGGGTGGGCCAAAGAAAAGGCAAACACAAGTATAACACATTTACCAATTTAAAATAAATACATACTGTGGGGTGCAGGGACTTCTAGAGGTAGTTGTGTCCCCAGATAAATGTTAGTAGTTCATAGTAATGGACAATTATTGGGTCCATTTGTACACTCTCAGTTACATTAACATTGATATTATACATGTAGGCCCATAAATAGAAATACCGTTAAATGTAGCTTTGATTTAGCAAGCTACTTTTGCCATGTAGCTTGTAGTGTAGCTTGCTACAATTCACCGGAAACCAAAAATAAAAACAAAGAACTACTTATTGAAATAGATAGTAATAACACAGAAATGACAGTGATCATTATTGCACTACAAAAGACAAGCGGTAGAAAATGGATGGATGGATGGAAATGGAGCAATAGAAACACCAATAGAAATAACTCTAATGATAATAAATAATAAGAGTTACCTCTATTATCAACATTACAATCGCTTCAAAAGCAACAACTTGAATTACAAAAGAACAGACAACATATGGGGGCGGGGAAGAGGAGCGGACACTATTAACTTTGGTAAAAATAGTACCGGTACAAAAATGTATAAATTAAGGGGAACACAAAAAATCTTATGGTACATTAAACATATGTTTCTTTTTGCAATTTTGTGTTTGAATACGATAGTGAACGTACTAGACAACTTGTCTTTTAGTAGTAAGTAAACAAACAAAGGCTTCTAATTTAGCTGCTGACATATGCAGTAACATATTGTCTCATTTTCCATTCTATTATTTTGTCAAAATTATAAGGGACAAGTGGTAGAAAATGAATTATTAATCTACTTGTTCATTTACTGTTAATATCTGCTTACTTTCTCTTTTAACATATTCTATCTACACTTCTGTTAAAATGTAATAATTACTTATTTTTCTGTTGTTTGATACTTTACATTAGCCACAAATTTGGCTAGCAATCCGATACCAAGTAGTTACAGGATCATACAATGGCCATAATTTAAGTCTTCATGTGTCCAGGGACATATTTCCTGAGTTTATAAACATAATATAATTTTTTTTAAAGGAAAAAAGATTTAGTGATGCTAAAAAAAATATTGATGTAATCATAGTAGTATCGACGAAATATGCTCTTGTACTTGGTATCATTACAGCGGATGTCAGGTGTATTTCCATCCATGGCGTTTGGGTGCGCAAAACCACACCAAGCAACACGGCACACTAAAGCGCCACGATAGACCGCATGCGGGAACCAGACTCAGCAGGCCCTCACTGAGACAGGCATCCGGAAGGGGTGGGCAGCGGGACCCAAGGGACCTTGACACGCAGCCAGGGACCCCGGCCCCTGTGGGGCAAGCCAACTACAGGGGCAACACCAGTCCGCAAAGCACAAAAGGGACCGACGGGACCCAGAAAATCCGGACATGCAGCCCGGCCACGGCAGCCCGGGACACCAACCCCTGCAGGGTTGCGGGGCAAGAAGGCTCCGAGGGCAAAGCCCCACAAGCCAACCCACACAACAATAATAGAAGCCGGCAAGTCCAACAACTCCGACTACAATAGCGGCCACCCCCTCGCACCGGACTCAGCAGCCACAGGTGTCCGCACCACAAACAAACGGTAGCAAGGACAACCGCTGCAAAGCCCCAGAAGGCCAGCAGCACCGCACCACATCAAAGTGACCAAAAAGACGTGACCAACAACCACATGCCAACAAAACCATGTAGCTCAAGTAGGGCCAGTCCACTAGCCAGCCCAAACATCAACATGCAAACAAGAGACATCCAAACTTGCACAAACACACCATCGCTTACACGACCGGGCAACAGTACCCACATCAAACAAAAAGGCCATACCATGTTATCAATACAAACCCCACAGAGCAAAGCTGAAACAGACGGACACAGACACCCCCCAACAGGAAACACACCCTCGCAACGCCACACAAACGAAACAACCAACCACCCAATCCACATCCATCCAAAAAATAACACTCCAAAACATCACAAACCAAAACGGAAGAAGCCAAACACATCCAAGCACACAAACAAAAACACCAAGGCCCCCATGAAGCAAGAAACAACACCCGATGTCCGCTCCGCCAAGAAAGCTCACTGCGGGGTCACTCAACCCAGTCACCAAAAAAAAAAGACCCCAATGCATGCACAACCACCCCCCAAGTACACCAAACATAACCACAACAACAAAGACAACCAACAACTCCATCCAGCCATTCCACCCATCGCCCGGGCCTCGTATACCTGAATTTCACCCCCCCGCCCCAACAGAGACAGAACCCACCTCACCGCCCCCCGTCTGGATCTCATCCAGGCGCCTCTAGGAAATGAATTAGTTGCCCAGGGAGATCGGAATTATGTCAGTTGTTGTTTTGATTCCGTAGACATGCTTTCCAAAACTATATAATCTAATAAAATATTTTTGTAAAGGTTTATACATAAATTATTTTTTGATTTCCAATTCATAAGAATAGTTTTCTTGGCGATACCTCATACAATGATAAGGAGGTATGTTATTTTGTATCAAAGTCAGTTGGGGAGCGCTCATCTAACAGGCAGAGTAAGGAGGAGGTAGAAATAAGAATCTCTAAGGCTAGTGACAGGTTACCGCACACTCCGCACCAGAAGTTATTAACTGGAACACAGGACCACATAGAGTGTAAGTAGTTATTTATCGTATTATCTGAACAGTGTACACACATCTTAGTCAGCTAAACCAATTTTAAACATCCTTTGACCGGTGTAATATAAAGCATTTTGAACTGAATTAGTCGTAAATTAGGATTCTTATTTAGACAAGTAGTATTGATAAATAAATAAATGATAAATGGGTTATACTTGTATAGCGCTTTTCTACCTTCAAGGTACTCAAAGCGCTTTGACACTATTTCCACATTCACACACACATTCACACACTGATGGCGGGAGCTGCCATGCAAGGCGCTAACCAGCAGCCATCAGGAGCAAGGGTGAAGTGTCTTGCCCAAGGACACAACGGACGTGACTAGGATGGTAGAAGGTGGGGATTGAACCCCAGGAACCAGCAACCCTCCGATTGCTGGCATGGCCACTCTACCAACTTCGCCACGCCGCCCCCCAATTGAGGCATATTTGTTTCCAGAATTCTTTGTCACAGCTTGTGGATACATCTGAATTACATTTGGAAGTTGGGATACCTATTGTGTTATCTTTTTTTGATTGTAAACCATATAATTTGGATAAAGCTTTTGGGTGCAGATATTTTGAAGAATACTGATTACAAATGTGATTTGTATATATTCTGGGATTTTTTGTGGATTTATTGCATACTGTGTTATAAGGTCTTTATAATAGATAACACTTTTTTTCAATTGATGATATCTTCAAGGTATCTGACTCCCTAATCATGCCATGTTGGAAAGTTCAATGGTTTCTTGTTAAGCAGAAAATCAGGATTATTCCAAATAGGCGTACATTGGCAGGGAGTGAAAGGGGAGCCACTTTTTTTTTTTAAATTCCCACCAAGCTGTTAAGATAATGCGTAAAATTATACGTTTAAATCAGTTGTGTTTTCAAAGAATTTGGCTAAATAAGGGCAAATTAGAAATTGAGATTTTCTGGCTGAATTATTGTTCAATATCTACCCATAAATTATTTAATAAATTGGGATTGATCCACTTTAATATGTATTGTAGTTTATTTGAAAGGAAGTAATGGGAACAAGAGTTCTAAACCCCCAAATGTTTTTTTGTGTTTTAAGGCTTATTCACGCAGGTTTAGTTTTCCAAAGAAATGTATTGATGCGTGAATCTAGTGATTTAAACCAAATTTGAGAAGGTTCGGTGAGAATCACTAAAAAAAGATAATTAGCCCTCGGCAAGACCATTATATATATATATATATATATATATATATATATATATATATATATATATATATATATATATATATATATATATATATATATATATATATATATATATATATATATATATATATATATATTTATATACATATATATATATATATATATATATATATATATATATATATATATATATATATATATATATATATTAGGGCTGTCAAACGAGTAAAATGTTTAATTGTGATTAACTGCATTTTGTTCATAGTTATCTCAAAATTATTTGGGATTAATCGCAGATATACATAATTTTTCATCATTAATAAGTGTACCCTACACAGATGATTTTACATTTTTAACACTATGAACGGACAATTATTTTGCTTTAATTAAATGTATTTGAAACTTTGTGCATTTATATAAACAGCTCAACACAAAAAGGACAAACGGGACCGGCAGGTGACGGCGGCGGCGAGTGACGGCAGCGGGGCGGCGAGGGAGAGGCCCGGCTAGCAGCCAGCAGCAGTGGGACCACCACCTCACGGCGGCGAGAGCGACAGCTTTCGCGCGGTGGCGTGTGACAGCAGCAGAGCGGCGAGGGAGAGGCCCGGCTAGCGGCTAGCAGCAGCTAGCAGAAGCGGGACCACCTCGCAACGACGGGACCGGGGACAGCCTTGGCTGAAGGCGGTAAACACCCGCAACAGCCAAAATCAACATGGGGCCAAAGAAGGTGCTCTCTCCTGATGAAGGTGAGGAGATAAGGCGATCACTTGAATTTTTAACAGCAGAGGTATCAGCCATTAAGCAGTACCAACAGACAATTATGCAGCTGGTGGAGGAGGTAAAAATTCTACGAGTCGAGAATGACGCAAAAACTTTACGAATAGAACAATTAACAGACCGAGTGGATGAACTGGAACAATACACAAGAATAAATGACGTTATTCTGACCGGGCTTAATATTAAGCCCCGTTCATATGCTCGGGCGGTGACCGCCAATGGTGGAGAAGAGCCCGGGAATTTGGACATCTCCACAGAGAGGCAAGTGGCAACATTCATGGAGTCAAAAGGCATATTCATGGACATGGCAAATGTGGAAGCTTGCCACCCACTCCATAAGAAGAAAGATAATTCGGCACCAGTAATAATAATGAGATTTGTCAATAGGAAACATAAAACCGCATTACTAAAACAAGGGAGGAAGCTGAAAGGAACAGACGTGTACATAAATGAACATTTAACAAAGAAAATCGCAGACATAGCCAGAAAAGCACGTAGCTTAAGAAAACAAGGAAAAATACAACAAACATGGACAGCAAACTGCAAAATATTTATTAAACTAAATGGAACACCAGAGGAAGCAAGAGTAATAGTCATAAGGAAAATAGCAGAGCTGGATAAATATCAATAACGATAAAAAAATTAAAAACAACCATGACACAAACAAACAATAATCAATCAAACAGAGAATTTATAACCTTTTCCAGCACTGACTATAACAGGATGGAATTGGACAGTACTATAGATCCAGACATACATTTTTTTTCTCACATGGACAATAATTGTTTATATTATACAGAAGTACAGTACAACACCAACATTAATTCCAATAACAAACTGTCAATTATTCATATTAACTGCAGAAGCTTGTATGCCAATTTTAACAATATGAAATTATTTTTGGAACAGTTTAAAGAACCTTTCAAAATTATCGCTGTATCAGAGACATGGATGGATCCAAAAAAAGGAATGGACTTTGGACTAGAAGGATATGAACTCAATTATATTAATAGAGTAAATAAGAATGGAGGCGGAGTTGCTGTATATGTGATGAAGGACTTCCATTACAAGGTGGTAAAAGACATGTCACTGGCTATTGACAATGTTTTAGAGTGTATAACCATTGAGATATGTCATGAAAGAAATAGAAATGTATTGATCAGTTATATATATAGGGCACCCAACTCAAGTATTGAAGGATTTGAAGACTGGATTAAGGGAACTTTCAATGGAATCAGTCAAAAAGTACTCTTTTTATGTGGAGAATTCAACATTCAAGATTACCCCCAGTACTTTCTAGATGGACATACAAAAAATGACAATATGACCCAAATAGCTGAACGTTTCAATGATTATTTTGTTAATATCGGAACAAATCTGGATCAAAGAATTCCAAATGCAGATGATGGGTCAGTTGAGGACTTGAGTCAGCTCATAGACAGAAATCCCAATTCCATGTTTCTTAAAAGTGTAACAAAAGAAGAAATAATCAAAATTGTAAAAAATTGTAAATCCAAGACTTCAACCGACTGTCATGGAATAGATATGGTAACGATAAAAAAGGTTATAGAAGACATTTCAGAACCTCTGGCATATATCACCAATGTATCATTTTTAACCGGAAAATTCCCAGACAAAATGAAAATGGCAAAATTCGTACCAATCTATAAGAATGGAGACGTACACCAGTTTACTAACTACAGACCAGTTTCATTACTTCCACAATTCTCCAAAATTATGGAAAAATTATTCAATAGTCGATTAGATTTATTTATTAACAAAAGTGGGACGCTCGTGGAGAACCAATATGGATTTCGAGCAAATATCTCAACATCAATAGCATTAATTAAAATAACAGAGGAAATTACCAATGCAATAGATGGTAAAGAATGTGCGGCAGCAGTATTCATGGACTTAACAAAAGCATTTGACACAATTAATCATGATATTTTAATACAAAAATTAGAACGATATGGCATCAGAGGTTTGGTATTGAACTGGGTAAGAAGCTATTTAACCAACAGGAAGCAATACGTGAAGATGGGTGAAAATATGTCAACACGGCTAGATATATCCTGTGGTGTGCCGCAGGGATCAATACTGGGACCAAAATTGTTTAATCTTTATATAAACGACATTTGTAAAGTTACAAAGGACTTAAAGTTAGTTTTATTTGCAGATGATACAACTGCTTTCTGTTCAGGAGAGAACACACAGAAGATAATACAAATAATAACAGAAGAAATGAACAAATTAAAAAGATGGTTTGACAAAAACAGACTATCTTTGAATCTCAGTAAAACTAAAATAATGCTATTTGGTAATAGTAGGAAAGAGCATCATACGCAAATACAAATAGACAGAATAGACATCGAAAGGGTAAAAGAAACCAGATTTTTGGGAGTATTAATAGATGATAAAATGAACTGGAAATCTCATATACAAAACATACAACATAAGGTGGCGAAAAACATTTCAATAATGAATAAAACAAAACACGTCCTGGGCCAAAAATCACTTCATATTCTCTACTGCTCACTAGTGTTACCATATCTGAGTTATTGTGCATAAATATGGGGAAATAACTACAAATGTGCGCTACATTCGTTAACCATGTTACAAAAAAGATCAGTTAGAATAATACATAATGTTGGATATAGAGAACATACAAACCCTTTATTTATTAAGTCAAAAATATTAAAGTTTGGTGATTTGGTAAAATTGCAAACAGCTAAAATGATGTACAAAGCAATCTATAACCTGCTACCAAAGAATGTACAACATTTCTTCTCAACTAAAGAGGAGAAATATAACCTTAGAGGAAAAAATCATTTAAAACATTTATATGCACGTACAACACTTAAAACTTTTAGCATAACAGTATGTGGAATTAAATTATGGAATGGATTCAGTAAAGAAGTTAAAAATTGTACTGACATGATCCAGTTTAAGAGGTTGTTTAAATCAATAGTGCTTACAAAGTACAAAGAAGAAGAATTTTGAGAAAAACTTCCAACCTTATTGAAACTATTCTTCATCTCAGTATGTTAATAATGACTGAATTAATTAATTATATATTACAAACTGTTGTATATACTAATTCATAGATGTTATTTTATTATATAAAAAGGTCAGTAAATGATTTTATATAATTGTAAATGCTTTGAAGTGGGAAAGGGGTAGGATTAAATAAGCTTTGCTTCTTCCTACTCCTTTTCGGGCATGATGTAAATGAAATGATATGAAATTGTGTGATGTATTATGATGTAAATGTGTTCATGTTCGAAATAAACTAAAATAAAGAAAGAAAGAAAAGAAAACATGATTTAATGACAATAATTTAAATAAATTGACTACTGTGTGTTGGTGTCTTGCTAGATTTTGTATTTTGTAGAAATACATAATTTGTATTCCTGCTTTAGGAGCTCTTGCATTCAGAGGAGGAGCTACATGTACATGTTTAAATAACAGTTTGACACATAAATAACACAAAATGTGAATTGTTATGATCATGCTTTGATTTTCGAAGATGTTTGGTAATATCCATCCATCTATTTTCTACCGCTTGTCCCTTCTGGAGTCACCGTGAGGCTGCGGCCTATCCCAGATGTAATCTGTGATACCGAAATAAATGCTTCTGATATTCTGTACATTAAATGTTGTACAAATGAATGGTCTTCATATTTCTGCATGGCAATGTTTGATGGTTAGCGTGTCCGCCCTGAGATCGGTAGGTTGTGAGTTCAAACCCCGGCCGAGTCATACCAAAGACTATAAAAATGGGAGCCATTACCTCCCTGCTTGGCACTCAGCATCAAGGGTTGGAATTGGGGGTTAAATCACCAAAAATGATTCCCGGGCGTGGCACTGCTGCTGCCCACTGCTCCCCTCACCTCCCAGGGGGTGATCAAGGGGATGGGTCAAATGCAGAGGACAAATTTCACCACACCTAGTGTGTGTGTGTGACAATCATTGGTATTTTAACTTTTTAACTTAACCTTCCCTATTAATTAATAAAATGTAATATTCATCCTGCTAATCATTCTGTAATTTAGGACACAACCAGAACATGTTATAAAAGTATTTACACATAATCCTCAACGAATGTATTAGCATTTCTTCAGGTGCAAATATCACAGAATAATATTACAAAACATCTCCGACAAATAGGGATGGGTACCTTTACATTTAAATTGACACGGTACTCCTGGTAACTGGACATCGATACCGGTACTCTATGGTACCAATTTTTGGCACTTTTGTGTGTGTCTATGTGGAAAAAAATGTTTATTTGTGTAATAATGAAATCTTAAAATGTTTAAATGGAACATATATGTGATGATCCGTTGCCCAGATCAAGTTTTGTTTAAGTTTAGGATTTCCTTGGTTCTGTTTCAGCACCCCTGTTTTGTGTTCCCGGTTGCCATGGGTGCTGATTATGTTCACCTGCCTCTGGTTAGTGGTCGGGACGCTCACCTGCTCCCGGTCACTAATCAGAGAGCTATTTATTCCAGCCTCTCGCCACACTGTCTGGCTGGTTTGTTTGCTTCATGCAACATTACGTTGGTAAATCCTAGCTTCTGGTTCCTGTTTCTATGCTAAGCTTTCCCGCTAGCTTTTTCCTTAGCTTCCTGTGCTATCGGCACGCTTTCCTGTACTTTTGTACTTTGCCTGATTTATGGATAATAAATCATTGTCCTACCCATAGGCGGCGATCTACATTTCTGCCAGTGGGTGCTCGAATGGGCGGTAAATCTGACGTTACTTTTCTGAGCAATGAGCGGGTTTTGCTTGGTGGTGAGAAATAATTTGCCATCAATCCCACGTGGGTGCTCTGGCCCTGAAGCACCCACAGGATCGGCGCCTCTGGTCCTACCTGCACACTGCCTCCGAGTTCCGTCTTCATCTTTGGGAAACGACACTCATTTTTATGACCTATTCTGTGTTATATGTGTTTTATGTTGCACGATTGCACCAAGAAAAATTCCTAGTTTGTGAACCCGTTCTCAAACAATGGCAATAAAAACTATTCTGATTCTGATTCTGCTAACCATGCGACCCCCCAACCGAAACAGAACTAAGAGAATTCTAAACTTAAACAAAACATGATCCGGGCAACGGATCATCCCGATATTTATTTCGCTTAATCGATCGATCATCAAATATATCAAAACAATATTCAATTATTTGTATAGTAACATGGTTGCAATTGTTTAGCAAATTTCTTCAACATAAAAACACTTAACTACAACAATGCAGTGTTATTTTTTTAGTTTTGCACAAAATAAAACCTGAATTGATGTACTGCTTTCTTTTTCCATCTGGAAAATACGTGATGAGAGTCCATGGAGGCAAATAAGGAAATTAAGTTCAAAACAAATAAGCAAAAGAGGATGGAGGAAAAATAAAGACTTTTTTTTCAAAAGTATTAAACTACAAATGAAAGTGAAGCAAAAACTTTACATTAACATTACAAAGTACAGTACGAGGAACCAAGCTGATTATGATAACTATTGCAATTTGCAACCTATTCCTATACAGTAGACTTTTTACCTGGAGCAGATGTAGAGGATGATGATGTCGCTATTATCGTCACCAAATGTTAACGCCATTTCTTCCTCGTGTTGTTGGCTGCGGCCAAGTTGCTAATGGTGCAAAAGCAGGAGTTGCAGCCGTACATCAAACTTGGCTGCACTCTTATGCCATGAGAAAAATGCTGTGTTTAACCAGGTGCTTCTTCAGATTGGAAGTATTGATTGATTGATTGATTGATTGATTGAAACTTTTATTAATAGATTGCACAGTTCAGTACATATTCCGTACAATTGACCACTAAATGGTAACACCCGAATAAGTTTTTCAACTTGTTTAAGTCGGGGTCCATGTAATCAATTCATGGTACAAATATATACTATCATCATAATACAGTCATCATTGAATTATTTACATTATTTACAATCCGGGGGGTGGGATGAGGAGGGTTTGGTTGATAACAGCACTTCAGTCATATACAATTGCATCATAAGAGAAATGGGCATTGAAACAGTGTAGGTCTGACTTGGTAGAATATGTACAGCGAGCAGAGAACTTAGTGAGTTCAAATAGCATAAGAACAAGTATATACATTAGAAATACATTTGATTATTTACATTTGGTTATTTACAATTCCCCCCACTTGCCTTGATTTAGGCGTCACAAAAGCAGAGAGCATAATCTGCATCAGCATCGCATTTGGAAAAGAAGAGCCACACTTTAGAGCGTTTTCTATTTGTCATAGTTGGGTTTTTGTCACGAAACATTGATGGGTTGCAAGATTACTAAGAGCATGTCCGCTTCGAAATCACCTGTTTTCCTCTCAAGTGCTAGCAAGTACTCGACACTCCCAAGTGCTAATTGAAACAGAAGTGACGTCACCAGCAACCAAGCACCGAAAACATGGCACCGCTGGATTTTACATGAATCGGTGACCTGTAGTACTGGCTGGTTTCGGTCGGTGCCAAAAAAAGTGCCCATCCCTTTTGAAAAGCATGATTGTAGTATAGGACATTTTCATTTTGTAAATGTAGTTAAACTGGATGTATAGAGTAGCTTTTTTATTTTGAAGCCGGAAACATGATTGGTTTGAGAAAGTGTCTTGACATTTTTTAATGTTGGATCGACTGTTTACAAAAAAAAAAGTGTCCTTTCGACATCCTGCTGACCGTCTTTCATTTCTGTTGAGCTTTTATGTCATCTTACTTACTAAATCAGTCACAGTAACAATCTAAATGTTATGTTATCACCTTAACCGTAGTCTGAACACGGAAGTGAAGCACCACCCACTGAACAGCAGCAGGCGTTTGGTGCAGGGTTGTCGCCTCTTCTCATGACGAAAAATAGTCCTTTCTTGTCGGGAGAACAACTTGCCATGACTTTGAACCTGATATTTTCATTCTTTTGTCCATTTCTGCTTGCTTGTGGCTCATCAGTAGCAAGTGAACTGCAGCCAAGTTCCCCCCACTACGATACAGCCCTGGGGTCAAACAGGACACGTTTGCGTTAATTGCCCGTTAAAAAAATGACTGCCGTTATTGAAATTTATAGTTAACATGTTATTATCGCGTTAACTTTGACAGCCCTAATAAATAAATATATATATATATATATTAGGGCTGCGAATCTTTGGGTGTCCCACGATTCGATTCAATATCGATTATTGGGGTCACGATTTGATTCAAAATCGATTTTTTTCGATTCAACGGGATTCTCGATTCAAAAATGATATTTTCCCGATTCAAAACGATTCTCTATTCATTCAATACATAGGATTTCAGCAGGATCTACCCCAGTCTGCTGACATGCAAGCAGAGTAGTAGATTTTTGTAAAAAGCTTTTATAATTGTAAAGGACAATGTTTTATCAACTGATTGCAATAATGTACATTTGTTTTAACTATTAAATGAACCAAAAATATGACTTATTTTATCTTTGTGAAAATATTGGACACAGTGTGTTGTCAAGCTTATGAGATGCGATGCAAGTGTAAGCCACTGTGACACTATTGTTCTTTTTTTTTAAATTTTATAAATGTCTAATGATAATGTCAATGAGGGATTTTTAATCACTGCTATGTTGAAATTGTAACTAATATTGATACTGTTGTTGATAATATTCATTTTTGTTTCACTACTTTTGGTTTGTTCTGTGTCGTGTTTGTGTCTCCTCTCAATTGCTCTGTTTATTGCAGTTCTGAGTGTTGGTTTGGTTTTGGAATTGGATTGCATTGTTATGGTATTGCTGTGTATTGTTTTGTTGGATTGATTAATTAAAAATTAAAAAAAATAAAAAGAATGAAAAAATAAATAAATAAATAAAATAAAAAATGTTTTTAAAAATGAGAATCGATTCTGAATCGCACAACGTGAGAATCGCGATTCGAATTCGAATCGATTTTTTCCCACACCCCTAATATATATATATTTATGTACGTTTGTATATATATATATATATATATGTGTGTGTGTGCGTGAATGTGAGTGTGAATGTCGTCTGTCTATCTGTGTTGGCCCTGCGATGAGGTGGCGACTTGTCCAGGGTGTACCCTGCCTTCCGCCCGATTGTAGCTGAAATAGGCTTCAGCGCCCCCCGCAACCCCGAAGGGAATAAGCGGTAGAAAATGGATGGATGGATATATATATATATATATACATACATACACAAGTTGTTTTAGATGGCTTTGAAGGCTACAATGGTGACTCCCATTAAACACATCTTGCAAACATTTTATTTTATTTAAAAAAAAAAAAATCTTTGGAATCCCCCCTAAAAAGTGACTTGTGTTATTGTCGCCTATAATGATTGTGAATGACAGGCAAAACATCCAAAAAAGTGCAGTTCCCCTTAAAGTGTTTTTTAGCCTTTTTACAATTTTTTTCTGACTTTGTGAGTGCAATATGAGTCCAAAATAAGCAATGTGTGGTTTGAAATATTCAGAACGTATCCCCGCCACAGCGTTGTCCACACTGCCTTCCTCCTCTACGGCTGCAAATTCCTATTCCTAATCATTGTAGCGACCTGGCTGTTAAAGTTAAGTAGTTTTGTGATTGCAAACGGAGAGTGCACCTAAGGGCTAGTGACAGTGTGTTTGAGTGTAACCAGGGCAGCTGTGTAAGGAGGACAGTACAGCTATTTGTTGTTTTTTTGGCTTTCTTAATTAAGGGATAGTCCACCACCGCCGAGTTATGTTTGGTTGATTACACTACTATATAGCACTTTATATTGTGGTCACAGTGTAAAAGAGTTTACAGATTTTTACTAAAATGGGGACTTTTATCAAAGCTGCAACCCATTATTCATGTTTATATTGTTTCTTATAGAAACAATTGCTTCATTAAAAAAAAACTTTTCTGTAGATGAACCCTGTTCCAGAACCAATTAAGTTCTTAAATTGAGGTTTCATTGAAATGTAATAAAACCAAATTAGATCACTGTATGTAGAGATGCATGAAAGAAACCATTGATATTACATTTTATTAAACCAATATCCCAATCAATCAAATAGAAATCCGGTTTGTTGCCCTTGAAGTTGCTTTATTGTAAAGTGGGACTGGATTAGCAATGTGAGCAATTGCTGCATATTTGATTTGCTAATTTGAAGGTGACCACTATAGTAGCAAACACAAATGTTTGACTGGTTTGAATATAAACTGATACAAAAACATGTCATCATTGACAAAATCCATTATGCGTAGTCATAAAAGGTCTAGATTATTGTGTGTGTGACAATCATTGGTACTTTAACTTTTTTAACTTTTGAATGCAAAGATTCTCAAACTGTGGTACATGTACCACTGGTGGTACGCGGGCTCCATCTAGTGGTACGCCAAATAATCACTTGATTAATATATAGTGTTTTTTTCCCTATATTTAAACATATTGTTACTGTTTAAACTGTGTGTAATGTTACAGTGGTCAAAAATATTAATATGCTTATTAAATACAATTTCTGCCTTGTTTTTAATGAATACTTAGGCCTACTTTGCTACTGTATTTTAATGTTTCTTTATGGTGAAACTTGGAGAGCCAAGTTATTTTCTAAAGTGGTACTTGGTGAAAATAATTTGAGAACCACTGGTGTAATGTATATACAGTATATGACCTCAACGGTGAACCTATTTAAGTATATTGTGGATGAGCGCTATAATGCGTTGAATAGGATTGACACAGATGTATTTGCATAATGTATGGATCCTACATATAAGTGTTCTTGTCCATCTGTGACAAGACAGTAGCTCAGCACCTGCTCTCAGCCTCACTTTCATGCTGTATCAGGGTCACCTTGCTGAGCAGTCCCAAAGGACCCACGCCCAACAATCGTGCATCCCCCCCACAAAGCTGTAGAGGTACAATATGTTATTGTAGAGCCACATTCTTTCCCAAATCAAAACAGGACAGACAGCTGAATATGTCTCCGTAGAGCTTCGTCTGGCTTGCCGGTTATAGCTTTGACAGCCAAGTGTTAGTGGAAAAACCCCACTGGCACAGTGGCCATCCACAGCAGCGTGCTGGTCTGGCCAGCCTCGGGATTCAGCCTTCATATGAAAACCACAAGCAAAAGGGATGTCCGTCTAAAATGAGATCCAGCGAACTCAGTGGCAAGGCAGTCAGCATTTGCTCAAAGTCAAGCCACCGATGTATATTTGTTCAAGGGTGGGGTTGTAGCGGGGGGCATGGGAGTGGACAAAGAGGAAGGATGATGGGAAGATAATGTTGGAAAGACAGGGAGAAAGGGAGGAAAAACCTGATAGGAACCTGCCCTTTTGTGTGCTGCTGGGTTGACAGCAAAATCATTGGTTGCAACAAGGGCATAAGGCGTTCCATTCACTTCACTTCCCCAGAATAGGAAAAGAGACTGGTTATACGGTTGGGCTGCAGAGCAATGGAGCAGGCACTTCTGCACTCGTAAAAACAGTTTGGTGGCAAACATGCAGGCACGCTGAGAAGCAAAAGGGCACACATGACAGGGCTGTACAGTGGGACAACCGCACACAACTGGCTAGGGGGGAGTAAAGACAATTCCAAGGCCAAATAGGTAAAAGAGCAACAACAGCTGCCCAGGGAGGGCCCAATGTGTTTTTTTTTTTCATTGGACACAGAGTTCATTTTGGCGCCCCTGCTACTGTCTTCGCTTTCTATCACTGGAAGAGTGAAAACTTTGCCATCCTCTGATGCATTGGATAGTTACTTAAAAATAAAAGTCAATGCTTCAATCACCCTGTATCTGATTTCCCACTAGCTGATGCAACTATTTATTATTGAATTTCATTGCATTTATTGGAAAATTCCTCACATTGTTGCAGTTTTGGCTGGCCGACACAGAAAACACACATCCCAAAGCTGACACAACCCGGTCTGCGGTTAAATGTCATAAAAACATGTCGGAATGTGTCCCGGGAGGGGATAAAATAAAAGCTATTGAGTTTAAGCATGTTCCCATTCGAATGTGGGAAAGAATAAGGGAGAGTCACCACACTGAGGAGCTAATGATAGTTGTAAACACGGGAAGACGTTTTCACTGACATTGTTAACATTTCCTGGAAAGAACAAAGTTTGGCTGGACAACAAAAAGGCTTACTTATGCGAGACAATGTATAGTTATTTCCTCTCTAATGGCACAAAAATAAGCACTAGAACACTAAGGGTCTGATCTACTGAAGGTTTGCTTGTATTAAAACTTGAGAGCACATGCAAAGCTGACCTACTAAACTTGTGTTCAGAGGATTCCGTCTCTTAAGTGAGCAAAATAAGAAGCGCAATCCATTTAGCATGTCTGTCTTAATTAATATGCTATATATAAGCTGATCATCAAACTGCCCACAATATTAGAAGGAGAAGAAGAACATTTGATTATTTGGCACACGCATTGTGATTTATCAAGATCGAAACTGTTCTGTTTTGTGTCTATTACTAGTACGTCTACAAAGAACGTGCAAATTAACAGTTGCGCAGAAATGGCTATGAGAAAGGAGTCGATCATGCTGCAGCTCTGTCCTATGTATGCTTGTCAACATATTGGACTGTCAAAAATAAAAAATATTAGACATATTGTCAATTCAGCAATATCATGATATAATTTCATAGCTGCTGGATGACTTAAGGGGCTGATTAAAACAAATTAAATTGATGCATTTTGTTGTCTGCTGGCTTTTTTTTTTTTGCCGTAATTTTTTTTTAAGATGAAGATTAAGATTAAAGTACCAATGATTGTCACACACACACTAGATGTGGTGAAATTTGTCCTCTGCATTTGACCCATCCCCTTGGGGAGCAGTGGGCAGCAGCGGCGCCGCGCCCGGGAATCATTTTGGTGATTTAACCCCCAACTCCAACCCTTGATGCTGAGTGCCAAGCAGGGAGGTAATGGGTCCCATTTTTATAGTCTAGGTTATATATTATCAATCAATCAATGTGTATTCATATAGCCCTTAATCACAAGTGTCTCAAAGGGCTGCACAAACCACAACGACATCCTCGGCTCAGATCCCATATCAGGGCAAGATGTATGTATTTTTTTTTTTTTTCTCATAAAGAAATACAATCATGTGTGCTTACGGACTGTATCCCTGCAGACTGCATTGATCTATATTGATTTTTTATGTATATATTCTGTTTTTTATGTTGATTTAATAAAAAATTAAAAAATAAATATTTTTTTTATTTATTTTATTTTAGTTTTTTAATTTCTTGTGCGGCCCGGTACCAATCGGTCCACGGACCGGTACTGGGCCGCGCCCCGTTGGTTGGGGACCTCTGTACTAGAGGACACCTGCAGTCATTACAGATGTGAGCAGAACAAAGTTGTGTCCTCGTATCTGTATACTCAAACCTCTCCCTTCTCAGGTACAAGTGTCTTTATGTAAATAGTTTTACCCCCGAATGTATCTTTATAGTGTTTAAACATGTTTGAAAGAGTATATTTTAATGATTTGTGTCTTTTCAGTCGACAAGGCTTTATACATGACCAAGCTAATGCTAAAGCTAATTGCACTGCCGATGACGAAGCGGATGCTAACTGCATCAACAGTGTTAAATATACAAAAAGGTACTGTGCGTAGTTAATTATTAATCTGTGTATATTGCTGATGAAATGTGTATTTACTACGGTTTCTGGGACTAATTCAGTGTAGTTTGTTTAATATTAAGGAATGATAAGTGACTTTTGTTACTAAAACAATACAGGCTTACTGTATTGGGTGAACCTTTGTATTTACTTGTTGAGACATCTTCAAATACTGTTACAATAAGGTTAAGTCTATTAGTGCAAAGAACAGGAAAACCTACTCGATTATTTGAATGTAAAATCCGTATGATAATACTGGAGTGCATTTTATGTTTGTTGCAATACTGTGTACTTGTACATGTTTGGTGTTTGATTTGCTGGCAGTCAATACAGACGTGAGCAGAACAAAGTTGTATCCTCGTATCTGTATACTCAAACATCTCCCTTCTCAGGGCGATTACACTGGCGCAACATAGCAAAACACCACAGGTTGGAGAGCATGATGCCTTAAATGTAGAGCGAAATGAGTGTTGCCATGGGCGCATAATACTTGTATCACAAGCAAAATCCAAATTTAAATAGGGTGGTCTGCGCCACTTTTGCACTTGTTATCAATTGTACACGCAGTTTTAGTAGATCACACACAACGCGCCCACTAGGGGTCTGATTTACTAAGATCCAAACACCAAGCGCTAAACAGCGTGTGGAAAAAAAAATAGCATGTACTATGAGTGGGTGTGTTGCATGTGATCTACTAACACTGTGTGTGCAATTGAAAAGTGGTGCAGACTGCCTTATTTATATGAGGATTTTGCGTGCATGCTGGGTTTTTACCAAGTAAGACAATCATTTTCTGCTCATTCATGTTATCATGCTCCTACTAAGTGGGATGTATTGAACCGGCGGCACACATCTCTAACCTGTAAAACCTTTTCTGAATTGCAATCTAGACAACAGAAACATATGCACGCTGACACTGCGTAGGCAAGGTTGTGGATCGCATCACCAACACACTTGTGCGACTCAAACGCAAGTAAATGCACCATGAAAGACATATGTTCATGTAAGAGATACATCATAGTAATGTATTTCCTGAATAAAAAATTAAAAAAAACTTTTTAAAAAATGCCGGCAGACACCAGAACGCATCAATTGAAATACTTTTAATCAGACTCATTAGTCATCCAGCAGTTAAAACAATTATAAAAGGAAATTGCAAAATAGACAATGTGTCTAATATTTTAAATTTCTGACCGTCCAAAATGTTGACACACACTTGACGGAGGATTCTTGTCTGTATATCTTCTGTCTGACCCTCCAACCGTGTACGGAACTGTCAGTTTGCATGTCCTTCTGACACGTGCTAAAAAAACCCCGCAAAATACTGCTTCCAAAACTGTGATGAGTGTTGATAAATCACATTGTGCGTGCTAAATAGCTGTATTTACATTTTCTCCTCACAGTATTGTGGGTGTTTTGATGATCAGCATATATTTTGCATATTAATGAAGTAAGCAAAGCAAAATGGATTGCACGCCTTATTCGGCTCCCTTAACAGACGCAATCGACTTTGCACAAGTTTAGTAGATCAACAAATTTATGTACGCTGTTTGCCACGAGGTATTTAGCTCCTGGTATATCAGGCCCTATATTTGCTGTAATTCAGCTGCAAGGATCACAAATGACTCTTCATGACAATTTTTTTCAAATAAAGCAATTTATTCTGCTTGACTGACATTGACTGGTTCTTGTTTGTCGACATGGGCACCTTGAGGACTTGAGTGAATTGGCTCATTTGCATTTTCTCATACCAGTTTCATTCCGGCAGTGACAGGTGACAATAACGCTTTAGGGATTTGACACAATCAATCATTTTCTTTTTCGCTCTGGATACATATTGCAATGTCATCATCAGCTGGTGCGAATTTTCACACTTCTTTCTGCTATTTCTCATCTTGACACAAAATGCTGGCCGGACTTACCGCCACATCCATGGTCAGAATGACAGGACATTTGCTCCAGAGGAGTTAACGACAAATATTTCATCCCTACTTGAACTTGCTCTAACTACTGTACTGTGTGGCACCATTCTGCAAATGAAAATACCGCATTTCAATGGTATGTAAAAGTCATACGTTGGGGGCGGTATATTAACTACTATAACTATTCATCACCGCACACTTCAGGTAATTTTCCTACTGGACATTTGTAAATTTGTACAACAAAAATGATGCATGTGTGGGTTGCCTGAGAGTAAAATGTGAAGGATCCAGTCTCCCACACAAAGAAGACATGTGTTGTAGGGTCCTTTTATCGTCCCATATAAGGTGAACAATAAATCCAATGCAAAGCAATGGACTGTGGAACCCTTCTTGACCTAAATGTCATTCTTATCAACCACAAAGCACCTTGGCTGGCCTTTGAAATACTTGATTTCTTCAGAGCGGAGAAATGTTTGGGCAGAATAAATGAACTGTACCATTTTGGCCAGCCAGACCATGAAACCTTCATTTGGCTAGAGTAATTCCTGTTCAGGGCAGGGGCCAGGGGCAAGTCTAATAAGAGACAGGCCAGCAGCAACCTTGTCATTAGCTGAGAGGCTAGCAGACCCCTGCTGCATAATTGGCACAGTCTCAATGCTAAAAAGGGTTTGCTAACAGGCTGAAGAAAACAGCCTGGGCGCACAGTGTCCAGCTCGCCACCATCTCCCCATAATATCCGTTCATAAAAAAAAAAAAAGAAGGAAAGTTGGTGTCTTTTTAACGGGAACAATAAAACCCATGATCAAATTGCACCCGCAGGGATGAGAGGAAACCCCGCAGATTTTAAGGAGCACTGAACTTTGAGCTACTTAGCTGGGAAATTAGATCACTTTTCATTTTCTCAAATATTTATGTTTCTGGAACGTTTGGGAATAGAGGCTGAGTATCTGATGTATGCATCTCTTTAATATGAGACAATTCCATACGTATCTAGATACATGGAGAGCAATATGATTTAGGAACGATACATTTCACAGTGTCACGATTCCATTTTGTAGTATTTGATCCGATCTGATTTGAGGCCATATGATTCAACCTGCTGAAGTTCCTTATTTAAGGTACACTTAAATTATTATTATTATTATTATTATTAAAAATGCGGCACTTTTTATCTTCAAGTATATATACTTGACAAAAAATGTGTGTTGCTTTTGACATGACTTTCAGAACCATGTTATTGTGTTAATTACACTTAAAGAACTTTGGAAAGCCCATCTCTCCATCAAAACAGAATTAATATTACATTTTCACTCCTGGCACAAATTGACCTCATCTTGTATTTCATTAAACAGATTTAGCATGCATTTGTCGCTAAAATGCTGTGGACTTGATATAGTACTGTATTTATCATGTCCCGAAAGCACTTATTCTCAACACTGTACGGTCTAAAATATTTATAATATTAAAATGGGCTAGTCCTTCCTGAGGAAATACTCAGCTACAGCTGAGTGTAGGTCAAGATTCGACTGAAAGAACCTTTGAATAGCCATGTTTTTCCCCTGTTGCCTTTGACTAGCTTTCTCATAGATGTTTTTTCCAATGTCTTATCACCAGGTGTGTGTTGAGATTAATCGAGTTACCGCTGTAGTGCTGTATTTTAGTATTTGCATATATTATAGACTTTGCATATTGCAACAATGTCATCAAGTTTACCATTCTTCTTAAAAATCCCAAACCTCTTCCTAACTCTAGACTTAATCATGATCATCAAGCACATTTTGTCAATCGCTTTTCTTTTACTTATTTGTTTACGCTATTGTGACAATCCCAAGAGTTCCACAGGAATCAGGAGAGGGACACATTACATGCACAGGGAGATCTAAATTCAACTAAATTGCTTAAAATTTCACTTTTCAAGAAAGTTGAGATCAGGAGTGCCAGATTTCTCCCTTCACTATTATTCTTATTTTGAGGAGCAGTTTCCTCTTCAGTGGACATCAGTGACACATTTCATAAAAGAAACAGCCCTGTTATACAAAATAAAAGTGTCCACCACAGTAGACGCTGACCTTTCAGACGTTAAAATGTCAATGCAAGGCTTTGCCGGTGTGTTTACTGCGTTTAGCAATGTAGCAGATAAATTGAATTGATTTATAACTTTGTAATTCGTCCATCGGCTGGTGTATTTTACATTTGGAACTATCCAGAGAATCGTGTATCGATGCGTTCACATCTTTCAAAATAAAACAGATTTCCGATTCATATTTATTATTTGTTACACCCCTATTGAGCATGCAACTATTGTTCAGGAAGGTCCAAGACACATCCCTTTTATTTTCCTTTAGACTTACTCTAATAATAACAAATAAAATAACAAGACAGGTCATATCCAAATTCTGAAAGACTGACTTCCAATTCCACTTATCAAATAGGGCTGCAACTAACAACGTTTTTGATAGTCGACTAGTCTTCGACTATCTTAACGTTTAGTCAAATAATTACAAAGTGTACACATATTCAGTCACTCAAATTTTGAATTCAGTTTGAGATATTTTAGGCTTGTGCTTTTTTACAACAATGATGACAATGGCTACTATGCTGCTCATTAGGCTGTTACCAAAAATTAAATAACTATTGAACATTTGTCCATTTAAAGGTAAGGACGAAAAACAAGTATAATTCTTATGTAAAAAAAAAAAAAAAGAAAAGTTAAAATAGCAGCAATAACAACAAACGATTAAACAACCAAACTAATTTGCTCCAAAAGAAACAAGCACTTTGTGAGGATGTGTTTAAAAAACTGCACACAGAGATATTATTGATTATTGATTAACTCCTGGCATTTTTTAGCACTGTAATATACTCAATGCAAACATCTTAACATTTTAGCTATTTAATAAATTGTATGTTTAATCTTATGATACAGGTGCATCGGTGCTTATGTTTAGTCTGTGTTTATGCGCATGTGCGATTGATGTTTGTTATTGTGCATTTTCAATTTTTTATTTATTTATTTAAAAAGTACTTAATTTGGTTTAGACAAAGTTTAGCTGGCGAACTTTTGCTAAAATTATAGTTAAATAAATTTTTCACACAACTTTGTTCACGCTTGTTAGCTAGTTAGCAAGGGACAAGCTAACAATCTTACAGAGTTGACACCGGATTCTCCAGATGTCCAACATTCCTCAGCTTTGAATGCTCCCCTATGACAGATATAGAGTCATGGAAACAAATTTACTTTGAAAAATGAGCAAGGTAATCACATTCTTAACAAGAATAGGAGGACATATTCCCACACTTTACATGTTTTCACCCGCGATGTTGATGCGAGTGGTGGTGCTGACTCACATCCCTTTGGAAAAACACAAATGGTAATGTCACGACTATGTCAACAAATTGATTTTTTGGCAACATTTTTTATTGTTGACATTTGTCGACAAATTGTTGCACCCCTACTGTCAATGTTGCAAAGGGCCTTATTTCTTCAAAAGGAGAGAACGTAATGATGGTATTAGAGGGTGAGGGTAGTGTCACACTTTGTAAGTACTATATAACAATTTCGGGGTTTTTTCCCAGACAGATTACTGGAACCATGACAACAACGCTCACATCGTGCAGCGGAAGCAATAACTTAGACCAAAGCCAATATTTAGTTTATCCAGGTTCTTTTATCCAGGTTCTTTTTGTGAATAAACCTAAACATACCTCAATGTAAGTGTTCACATGTCATATACCATTATTACTTCCAAAGGCTCTTTTAATAAATGTACAATTTTACTTGCACTGCATTTCTTGAACTACCACATCTGAGACTGACCCTTTGAGGGCTCCTGCCAGCTCATAAGCATTTCTGGTTTTACTGATGATGTTCATTTTTAATAGGTTCAGAATTAAACAGTGTTGAATAAAAAATAGTTAAGTCATCTTTTAAAATAATGAAGCCATGACAGAGCCTACTGCTGTGATGTTTTTCTTTCCACAATAATATTAGCTCTTATCTCTTGACCTAAATGGGTCTCATCTGGAAACAATAAAGGTAAAACGAATATAAAAATGAAAGATTAACAGGAAGAGTGAACATATTTATTATGGTGGAAAGTGAAGAGGAGAGACCGGCCTGGTGCTCATGATCTTCTTCTGAAACCACATACAGAGTAGCGGTGCTTTGAAACACATGATCCAGCTTTTTGCGCCACTCAAATAACAGTGCATTTATGAAATGTCAACATTGACAGTTCACCAGGCCAGACTCATCTCAAAAACTACGCTTCCAAGATGCACAATCCAGTCTTGTGTGGAACATCATAGTACGGACTCACAGCAGTCTCGAGTCATTCTTATAACATATATTATATTATGTTATGTCATGTTATGTTATTTTATGCTGTGGAATCTACTCAGTATTTGGATTATTTTTTAAACATTGTTATATTATTTAGATAGCAGCTGTTCGTTTCCATTGATGGCCCAATTCAAGGTTAAAATCAAAGAGATTCCTGTAAACAAACATTAATAGAACCATGGCACAATGCAGTGCAAGAAGAGGTGGGGATGTTTAGTCCCAACTATCCTTAAGACAATTTAAAAGAAGGCACATCATAAAGTATAGAGGTCAAGAAGTACTTGATGTTGTTGAGTTTTAACAATGTTGTACTTTGCGATCACTACCAAGAGCCAAGCAAGCCGGTTTATTCTATTCATTGTACACTGACTGTAGAGGGTTTAAAGAGGAGGTACTTATATGACCTGTCTTAACCCTTGTGTTGTCCTCATTTCCTGTATACACCCTGTGTCCTCCGGGTCAAAATGACCCGTCTTCACTAAACCCCTAATATAAGCAGCTTAATTGAATTTAAACACCAAATTTCATCTTTCTTGAAGAAACAACTTGTCATTTACCACAAAATGTGTGGATGACTGAGTTTTCCCTCTTCACTTCATTTCTATAGCTTCAGAAAAGCAAAAAAATGTGCGTTTTGAATGCATTTTTATTCATCCCAATGACTCAGTTTCTTTCTTTTCTTTCTCCAGTGAACAATTGAAGACAATGTACAATACAAAAATATGAAAAATAACATAACCCATTCAACTAATTAACTAATTAACTAACCCTAATTGGCACATGTAGGGCAGTATGCAAGTGCGCAGCCTTTGCAGATATATTTCTTACACCTGCAGCACACAGTATGTGTTTTACAGTCCTTCTTTTGAGGGCAGAACTGACATCTCTTCCTCTTACTTGCCCTAGCTGGGCAGAATTATTGACTTGTTATGTTTGGTCAGTGCATGACCACAAGCTAATCGATGCTTTGATCGATTGATTTAAACTTTTATTAGTAGATTGCACAGTACAGTACATAGTCCGTACAATTGACCACTAAATGGTAACACACAATAAGTTTTTCAACTTGTTTAAATCGGGGTCCACGTTAATTAATTCATGCTAACATGCTATTTAGGCTGGTTGTGTGTACATGTTGCATCATTATGCCTCGTTTGTAGGTATATTTGAGGTAATTTATCAATCAATCATTTAGGGCTATATAAATAAACATTGAATTTAATTTCCTTTACTTATGTCCTCTGTGTATTTAACTTATATTTGTATGTATGTAATATTGGCTGCATTTCTGATAATTGTTTGTGTGCCATGTTGTCCCAGACCACAGCAAACGTTACCTAGCTTGCAAAAATTGTAATTAATCCATTAGAAGAAGACAGACTACCGTTTCCTTTAACTTGGGCACACACATTTATATCTCTGGCCATTCTAAGCCAGTAATTTCCAAGAGTTATCACACCCTCTGATAATTCTCTGTTTTACTAATGTTTTCCAATGTTGTAAAAATTTGTAGAATATATATTACATTTCCAAATTTTGGTCAACAAAGATTTGGGTCAGCCTGCGACACATAGTCATTTTGATTGTGGGCTAATATAGCAAATGTAGACACTACTTGTGTTGCCTTCATTATACGATTTATATAAGGTGTTTGATTTTTTGCGGCTCCAGACAGATTAGTTTTTTGTAATGTTGGTCCATTATGGCTCTTCCAACGTCTTGGGTTGCCAACCCCTGACCTATGCTATGTTCACAGTATGCCGTGGGTTTTTATGCCCAGTTTGGATTTTTTGTTAAATCCAATTCTTCTATGTCGTTCACAATACAAAAAAAAAAAAAATCAATGTTTAATATGAACGGAATGAGTCCGTGAAGTGACCCGCATGCGCACAAAATATGACATCATACGAGCTGTAGTGTGTTAAAGGAAGTAAATGTTGCTCTGATTTGTTTAGGTCTCAGTCCTGGTGCCTTTGCGGCAATTTCATGAATTTTGGGCAAGCAACACACATACTCTTCACCAAATTATTTTGTGGAGGAGATTCAAAACAAAGAGGGTAACTTTTTGGGCTCTTGCAGTTTGTGGGACATTTTCTTCTGTGCTTGTTTCAAGGAGCATGTGAGTGGGGAGTCGTGGGACATTGACATGACTTTCAAAATATTTACAGTTTTCTGCTCATTTCTTTTCATGATTGTCTATTTTGGCAAAGAATTCTGACGCGTCGCCAATCGATGACGTACAGGTCAGATGAATATGACCTCAGCGTTCAGACTGCAGTCGCACCGTATACAAATTAGATTTATAACCACATACAAAAGAGGCCAGGGTTGGATTTTAAAAAATCTGAGTTGTACTGTTTACATTAACATGAAGAAATATAGGAAAATTATGGAAATTGACCTGCTGTGTCAACATAGTCCTAGTGGCTCGTTTCATTCTTCTGACGTCTCCATAACTACAACAACAATCTAATAAAAATATAAAATATGTGTTTTCCCCAGGCACCACCTTAAAGTGTTTTATCTGCTCTCAGCACACTGGGCTACCCTCCCACTGCCAAACATAAAATTACTACATTTTCCGGACTATAAGCCGCAACGGTATATTTTAGAAGAAAAGGATTGTTCATATATTAGCCGCACTGGCCTAAAAGCCGCAGATATGTTGTAAAATAATATGATTACATTGAATAGATTTTGTAAATGTTTATTTACATACTTTAATTGTTTCCAAAGGGTACCTGTAACACGGCAGTAAAATGGCTGATCAAACAAAACATAAAAGTCATTGATGTCTTTATTCATCCTTTATGAGATAAACAAGATTTTCTCCTTTTTAAATAAGGTTCAATATCAGTCTATCAGGATTCTTCTTCCTTGTTCTTTTTAAACACTTTGAATTTGAACAGTTTCTTAAAGTGGATCATTTGAGTACATTG
This sequence comes from Entelurus aequoreus, assembly GCF_033978785.1. Classification (NCBI taxonomy): domain Eukaryota; kingdom Metazoa; phylum Chordata; class Actinopteri; order Syngnathiformes; family Syngnathidae; genus Entelurus; species Entelurus aequoreus. The sequence continues at coordinate 31,604,931 of NC_084737.1, forward strand.
TTTGATTTCTTTGCTTAATCTACTCCATAATTTAGCTGTTAGCAAATAACATTCCATTGATTAGCCGCACCTTTGTATAAACCACAGGGTTCAAAGCTTGTGAAAAAAGTAGCAGCTTATAGTCCGGAAATGACAGTCCTTCAATTTGAAGAGCGTAAAGGGGAATTGCACTTTTTTTGGAATTTTGCTTATTACTCACAATCATTATGAAAGACTTGACGACAGATTTTTTATGCATTTTAAATATTAAATAAATGCTATCTAAAGTCCACTTACAATGGAGCCTATGGGGGGCGTTCAATTCTGCCTATAGACCCCTTGAAAAACCATCCAAACACCTCCATTAGGGTATATATACAGTCGTGGTCAAAAGTTTACATACACTTGTAAAGAACATAATGTCATGACTGTCTTGAGTTTCCAATAATTCCTACAACTCTTATTTGTGATAGAGTGATTGGAGCACATACTTGTTGGTCACAGAAAACATTCATTAAGTTTGGTTCTTTTATGAATTTATTATGGGTCTACTGAAAACGTGACCAAATCTGCTGGGTCAAAAGTATACATACAGCAATGTTAATATTTGGTTACATGTCCCTTGGCAAGTTTCACCGCAATAAGGCGCTTTTGGTAGCCATCCACAAGCTTCTGGCAAGCTTGTGGATGGCTACCAAAAGCGCCTTATTGCATACACAAGCTTCTGGCAGGCTTCTGGATGGCTTCCAAAAGCGCCTTATTGCAGTGAAACTTGCCAAGGGACATGTAACCAAATATTAACATTGCTGTATGTATACAAAAACATAAGAGTGGTAGAAATGATTGAGGAAGCAGCAGACCACTTGATGATGTCAACAAAGGCACACACGGAAGTGATCACATCGCCACTATAAATAGTTTGTCTGCATTAGCACTTATAAAAACAATATAAATAATAATTGTTTAATATTCAAGTCACAAAATGTAAATGGAATATTGTTGGCGCTTTTTGAATGGTTATATATCGGATTTTATGGGCGGAATAGTGGAGCTATCATTGGCTCCGCTGTAAGCAGACTTTTATTTATGTGCAGATCCCTTTTAAGGGAACACAAAAAGATGTTTGTTTGCCCCTAAAGACTGGGGAAACTTAAAGTAACTTTGTTCACACTTTGCTTTAAATATAATATTCTAACATTTTATTAATCAAACTTCAGCAGACTGTCTCATTCTACTCAATAACATAGCATGTGTGCATTATGTATGGATGTAACCTTTGGGCCTCTGGATGCAGGTGTGCTGGTTGTCACTCAAGAGGAATCCTTCTCTGCAACGACATTCATAGCTGCCCATCATGTTGACACAGATCTGCTGGCATCCGCCGTTCCCTTCTGAACACTCGTCTACATCTGCCGAGAGAGACACGTACAAGATACAATTAATACCACTACTTCTGGACAGAACAAAAGCGACACAGACTGCCGCTTTCCAGAGCCTGAAAAACTACTTGTAAACCACAATCATAATAAGTAAGTATTTGAATGGAGAGAGATGTAATAAGAACCAGATGAGTATCTTTTTTAAGAGCCTATATTCACTTAGAGCAGGGGTCTCAAACTCAATTTACCAGGGGGCCACTGGATGCAGAAACTGGGTGAGGCTGGGCCGCAAGAAAAGATTTCTTAAAAAAAATCTAACATGTACTTTTTAATGAATTCACCTTCTTTGAATGGCTTTCCCGCCCTAGCAACCATCTCACTCACCATGTAGCTAGCTTTGACTGATGCATCGCTCTTTTCGCTTGCTTTCTTGACGAAATCTTGTTGCCTCAGTAGACTGGTTTTAAAATTTGCCACCCGGTTCACTCTCTCATCTCCCTGGTATTTTGCATACTCCTCAGCATGTTTAGTTGTATAATGACGTTTTAAATTGTATTCCGTGTGCACCGCAACTTTCTCTGTATCAACTACAGAAAAGAGCTATAAGGATTATTCATAAAGTAGATTACTTAGAACACACTAACATATTATTTATTAATTCAGGTTTATTGAAACTACAGGAGCTAGTAAAGTTACATACATTATGTGTCATGTTTAAGGCTAAAAGTAAAACATTACCAGCAAATTTACCAAAAATGTTTTTCATCCTTTCTGAGAATGAAGAGCATAGAAGAAAAGGTCATTTCCAACATCAGTATTCAAGGACAACTTTAAAACAAATGTGCATATCAGTGGTGGGGGTTAAACTATGGAATTCTCTTTACAATGAGATAAAAGATTGTAAAAATATATTCCAATTGAAAAAAACCATATAAAGACAGAATAAAATCATATGTACAGCCATAAGTGTTATATAACTATATTTTTCATTATTAATATGTTTTTGTATTTTTGATTCTGAATAGAACTTTATATTTGTCATTATTAATATGTTTTTGTATTTTCCATTATGAATATAACTATATTTGTCATTATTAATATGCTTTTATACTTTTCATTATGAAAATAACTATATTTGTCATTAATATGCTTTTATATTTTTGATTATTAATATAACTTTATATTTGTCATTATTAATATATTTTTGATTATGAATATAACTTTATATTTGTCATTATTAATATATTTTTGATTATGAATATAACTTTATATTTGTCATTAACATATTTTTGATTATGAATATAACTTTATATGTGTCATTAATATGCTTTTATATTTTTGATAATGAATATAACTTTATATTTTCCATTAATACGCTTTTATATTTTTGATTATGAATATAACTTGACATTTGTCATTATTAATGTTTTTATATTTTTGATTATGAATATAACTTTGTATTTGTCATTAAGTTTTTATATTTTTGATTATTAATATATCTTGATATTAGTCAATATATTTTTGATACCTCCCTGCTTGGTGCTCGGCATCAGGGGTTGGAGTTGGGGGTTGAATCACCAAAATGATTCCCGGACGCGGCGCCGCTGCTGCCCACTGCTCCCCAAGGGGATGGGTCAAGTGCAGGGGACAAATTTCACCACATCTGGTGTGTGTGTGACAATCATTGGTACTTTAATCTTAATCTTTAATTATGAACTATATGTGTCATTATTAATATACTTTTATATTTTTGATTATGAATATAACTTAATATTTGTCATTAATATGCTTTTAAATTTTTTATTATGAATATAACTTTATATTTATCATTAATATGCTTTTATAATTTTGATTATGAATATAACGTTATATATTTCATCAAAAATCTAATTTAATCCTTATTATTATGAATACAATATTATCTTTTCCTCATGAATGTTATATTTATGATGATGGATATGTGATCTACGGGGACGGCGTGGCGCTTGGGAGAGTAGCCGTGCCAGTAACCTGAGGGTTCCTGGTTCAATCCCCACCTTCTACCAACTTTGTCACATCTGTTGTGTTCTTGAGCAAGACACTTCACCCTTGCTCCTGATGGTTCGTGGTTAGGGCCTTGCATGTCAGCTCCCTCCATCAGTGTGTGAATGTGGAAATAGTGTCAAAGCGCTTTGAGTACCTTGAAGGTAGAAAAGCGCTATACAAGTATAACCCATTTACCATTTACCATTACATCTTGCTTTATATTTATTATTTTACTTATTTTTTGCCTGGTTTTGTATTTGTTTTGTATCATCCCGTGAGGTGTATATTACTTCTTTTATTTTTTTTGTTCGGTTTGTACATCATGAAGTTTTGCAATTCTTCTGTTTTTTTGTTTGTTTTCGTTATATTTGGATGTAATTGTTGGTTTATATATCATTAAGTAAGACTACGTATTATGTTGAAGGGGGCGGAAAAATATAAGATTTTTCTTCATCCTGCTCCTTCTCAGGCATTGGTGTGTAAATGTATAATTGAATAATTGAGGTATAATTGTCTATCGATCAAAGATGCACATCAATGAAGGAGATAAATAAAAATGAAATGAAATGAGACACGTCGGGGTGCCCCTGTGCTCAACAAAGAAATATTGCATCAAAAATCGTCTCTGTCTGGAGCCAACGGGAGGGGGGGTGTTGGTGGCTCGCCGTGGAGTTTACAGTTACAGTAGCACAATTAGCCCCGAACGGGCTAACATCACCACTAACGTGTTACACGTCTGATTCGCCCAGCGACTCTCTGTCGGAGTATCAGCGCTGGGGTCCAGTGCACCACACTTTTGTATTGTCGCTCGGTCCTTCGGCAGAGTGCTTTGGAAGCTATCCGAGCGCTCGTCTTCCCCGCCCGGACTGTTTACAGCGGCGCCGGGGGCGGGAGCGAGCAGGGGGGCGAGCGAGGGAGGCAGGAAGAGCGTGTGCGGGTGTCGTGGAAAAGCGGCAAAATGTTTCTCTGCTTACATCACGCAAGTGACGTCAATGCATACTTGCCAACCTTGAGACCTCCGAATTCGGGAGATGAGGGGGGGGGGGGGGTTGAGGTGTGTGTGGGGGGGTTGAGGTGGGCGAGGTTGGGAGGAGGCGGGGTTGGGGGTAGCGGGGGTGTTTTTTGTATTTTGTACCCCGGAAGAGTTAGGGCTGCAAAGAATTCTGGGTATTTGTTCTGTTGTGTTTATGTTGTGTTACGGTGCGGATGTTCTCCCGAAATGTGTTTGTCATTCTTGTTTGGTGTGGGTTCACAACGTGGCGCATATTTGTAACAGTGTTAAAAATAAATAAAATAAAACATGACCACCCTCAGTGTGACATGTATGGCTGTTCCTCAAGTATGTCTTGCAATAACTTGTTTGTTGTCTGCAGGAGCCACATACAACACGTGTCTGGGCCGGCACGCTGTTAGTATGGAGAAAAAGATGATGCGGTGACAGTTTCTAGAGGTCACTAAAGGCAGTGCCATCACGGCACGCTCTCGATATTGTCGAGAGCCTCATACCACACCGTGATTGTGATTGGTAGATTCCTTCAGCTCCGCTCACAACGCTGTTAAGCGCCATTCATTTAAAACTTGCGGGCCGCACTAACATTAAACTTTCATATTAAGGTGAGGGCCGCAAAATAACGTCTCGCGGGCCGCAATTGGCCCGCGGGCCGCGTGTTTGAGACCCCTGACTTAGAGAGACCATGGTTACTGTAGGCAGAGCTATGCTTTGAGTTTAACACTAACATTAGTAAATTAAAAGCTGTAATGTAATGTTTACCACTCAATTACATTAGCGTGTTAGCATGCACTAAACATGAAGTACCTCTGATGTTAATTGGAATGTCCTATAATAAGCGAGTCATAAACATATACTAAAGGTGAATAGGTACACCTATAAGACCTGAAAAAGAAACAAGGATAAATAATTCATTAAGTTTGGACACTTAATTTGAGTCATTTATACGGTATTTTGAATAGTTATTTTGTTCTTGTTATTTTTTATGTTATTCCCACAAATTTTATGTACAACTCTGTATTAAAAGAATTAAGGCAGAATTTGCGCCAAAACAAAAAAATATATATAAAGCTAATTCAAATATGTAACAGTGAATTAAAATGTGAAATAGTGTATTGAAGTCAAAATATATTCTGACATTGTTTTTGTGAAAGTATTTAATATATAATAAATATATTTATTGTCTTTATTTCATGACCGATTCATGTATAATACCAGTAAAGTTTTTTATATTTTTCCGTTGGCTTTTTATTTCATTTATTAGCAGCGGTTTGAAATGTTCCGAGTAGCCAGTACTTCTTTGACAGATCATTATTATCAATATTTGTATATTTTAACATTTTCATTGCAGCAATTGATGACAAATAGAATCGATCATTTCTAATTTTATATTTAATTGGCTTTATCCATCCATTTTCTACCGCTTGTCCCTTTCGGGGTCGCTGAAGCCTATCTCAGCTTCATTTGGGCAGAAGGCGGGGTACACCCTGGACAAGTCGCCACCTCATCACAGAGCTAACACAGATAGACAGACAACATTCACACTCAAATTCACACACTAGGGCCAATTTAGTGTTGCCAATCAGGTGCATGTCTTTGGAGGTGGGAGGAAGCCGGAGTACCTCCTCGGAGAGAACCCACACAGTCACGGGGAGAACATGCAAACTCCACTCAGAAAGATCCTGAGCGCAGGATCAAACCCAGGACCTTCGTATTGTGAGGCAGACGTACTAACCCCTCTTGCACCGTGCTGCCTAATTGGTTTTATATTTATATAAATTTGTCACAAAAATCCTCCAAAATACATCAGCGAATAGGTGAGATCAAAACCAAAAATCAACATCATGACATTCAATGGAAAAAAATATTGCTATTGTCAACAAACTCAAAACCATAACAAGTTACATAAAAGGGGAACATGTAGTCAAAAATTGCTCTTCAACAGCATACTATTACTGCTTAAAATCTACTGAAAGGCTTGGTCTTAATCTGTCTGCAGAGGCCATGTATTTGCAAACACATTTCTGACATGGCAGCAGAGTGAAAACTGCTAAGAGAAGCAGACCTAAACCATAAAAATGCACATACAGCACAAGCCCCTGGCAAGTAAGAAACCAGATCCACCCTTGGCCAGAGTACCTGCTGATGACGAGTGTCTGTCAGCCCCATGGCGTGAGGAATGCAGTCAGAGGGAGGAAGCAGGCGAGGAGGAGAAGGGTGACTGGATGAGGTGGGGTGTGACTTAAAGGGTGCCGTGGTTGCAGGGGGGTGACAAGTAATCATGTGAATGCACCTCAAGTGCACGCAATGTCTCCACCGGTGTTGCCTAAGGCTTTGCTCTGCCACAAGATTACAATTGAGGGTTGCTGACGTCATCTTCACTGATGCTGAGCCAATTGGCACACCAGCATGTATTTTGCTATTATTGCTTTTGTTGGTCCACAGAATGTCATTGTTCGTGACTGCAATATGGCTATAGACGTGACACTCCATATCATCTCTTCCCCTAGAAAGCAGGATTCGGCCCTTCACTACCGACCGCACTGGAACCTTATCCATCCCACTGCTCAATGCATCAATAATCTGCTGTGTACACAATACTTTTCTTTTATTAAACCGTCATGCGAAACTAATTTGCTGTGTATTTGTCCAGTCTGAGAAGGCCTCTAGGTTAAGTTTCCTTTTTGGGAAATTCTCAGCCCAGCAGAGTAAGAAATTAAAATTCACTCAGATGCATCGGGAGTAGCCTGCTCAGTGGCATTGTGGTTAGAGTGTCCGCCCTGAGATCGGTAGGTCGTGAGTTCAAAACCTGACCGAGTCATACCAAAGACTACAAAAATGGGACCCATTACCTCCCTGCTTGGCACTCAGCATCAAGGGTTGGAATTGGGGGTTAAATCACCAAAATGATTCCCGGGCGCGGCCACCGCTGCTGCTCACTGCTCCCCTCACCTCCCAGGGGGCGAACAAGGGGATGGGTCAAATGCAGAGAACAAATTTCACCACGCCTAGTGTGTGAGTGACAATCATTGGTACTTTAACTTTAACTTTAGTGTGTTCAAATAGGCACCTGACCTGACAAGTGGCTGATAGCACCCCAGTCTGCAGTTTAACTCTTGCATTCTAGTCAGAAACTTGTCTGCAGCTTTCAAACCATGCACATGCCAGCTGGGGGAAAAAGCACTTATCTGCAGCTAGGTGAACCTAGCACACTAGCAAACAACAGAGCAAATGTAAAACACACTTGAAATCAGAGTAAAAGGAGCATTTAAAGGACTACTGAAATGATTTTTTTTATTTAAATGGGGATAGCAGATCCATTCTATGTGTCATACTTGATCATTTCGCGATATTGCCATATTTTTGCTGAAAGGATTTAGTATAGAACAACGACGATTAAGTTCGCAACTTTTGGTCTCTGATAAAAAAAAGCCTTGCCCCTACCGGAAGTAGCGTGACGTCACAGGAGGAAGAGCTGCTCACATTTTCCCATTGTTTTCAATGGAGCGAGAGAGATTCGGACCGAGAAAGCGACGATTACCCCATTAATTTGAGCGAGGATGAAAGATTTGTGGATGAGGAACGTGAGAGTGAAGGACTAGAGAGCAGTGCAGGACGTATCGTTTTTCGCTCTGACCGTAACTTAGGTACAAGGGTTCATTGAATTCCACACTCTCTCCTTTTTCTATTGTGGATCACGGATTTGTATTTTAAACCACCTCGGATACTATATACTCTTGAAAATGAGAGTCGAGAACGCGAAATGGACATTCACAGTGACTTTTATCTCCACAACAATACATCGGTGAAGCTCTTTAGCTACGGAGCTAACGTGATAGCATCGGGCTTAAATGCAAATAGAAACAAAATAAATAAACCCCTGACTGGAAGGATAGACAGAAAATCAACAATACTATTAAACCATGGACATGTAAATACACGGTTAATGCTTTCAGGCTGGCGAAGCTTAACAATGCTGTTGCTAACAACGCCATTGAAGCTAACTTAGCAACGGGACCTCACAGAGCTATGCCAAAAACATTAGCTATCCACCTACGCCAGCCAGCCCTCATCTCCTCATCAACACCCGTGCTCACCTGCGTTCCAGCGATCGACGGAGCGACGAAAGACTTCACCCGATCATAGATGCGGTCGGCGGCCCGCAGACGGAGGAAGTCAAGGTGAGGTCGGCGGCTAGCGCGTCTACTATCCATCTCAAAGTCCTCCTGGTTGTGTTGCTGTAGTCCGCCGCTAATACACAGATCCCACCTACAACTTTCTTCTTTGCAGTCTTCATTGTTCATTAAACAAATTGCAAAAGATTCACCAACACAGATGTCCAGAATACTGTGGAATTTTGAGATGAAAACAGAGCTTTTTGTATTGGATTCAATGGGGCCGAATACTTCCGTTTCAACGATTGACGTCACGCGCATACGTCATCATACATAGACGTTTTCAACCGGAAGTTTAGTGGGGAAATTAAAATTGCACTTTATAAGTTAACCCGGCCGTATTGGCATGTGTTGCAATGTTAAGATTTCATCATTGATATATAAACTATCAGACTGCGTGGTCGGTTGTAGTGGGTTTCAGTAGGCCTTTAAAAGGAGATAGGTTTTCATTGATTTGACCTTGTTTGCTGCTGACCTTACAAAAGTGGTAACCACAAAGAGAAGAGCTGCTTGAAACCAATGGTGGCACCTTTGCAGATAAACTGCCAGAGGGCATGAACAAGAAAAAATTGTGCCTTTTAATGCATGCACAGTCACAAAAAGCCACAAATCCAAGCCTTTTAGAACTACACAAACACAAATGTCCTTAATGCATGCAGAACATGCCTGTGAGATATGCAAACAGCTTCAGAGGGCCTGGGGGAATTCTCTTTCCATACTCTCAGGGCATCAATGAAGGTTTCATTTCCTGATTTCTTCATCCCTCCAAATGAGGCGTCGCCTGTCAGGAGATCTCTCCTGTTCAAAATAGCTCCCATAATTGCCTGTGTTGTGTGCTGGGCAAGGCTGGCGTCCAAAGCAAATATTTCCAAGCGGAAAGGGTTTTTGGCATGGTGCAGAGAAGTGCTCATGTTATTTGGTCTTCAAACATTTTTTTTATTTTTTTTATTCTCTTGAGAGGATGGAAAAAAAATTCTCAATCAAGTAAAAAGGACCGCTTTAATTCTGAAAAATTAGACATATCTCTGCTTTATCCCTGCTTCACCCGGGGAGACCAAGGGAAAAGGAGGGTTCAAACAGAGCCAGATTAAGAGATTGGTTGTGTTTGCGGAGGCCATGTCCGCTGGTTTCTTAGATTGCCTTGACTGTAACATTTTGTCTTGCGCAGAGATTTTGGGCATGTATACATGGCGGTCGTTTTACAGAAAATTGTCATTTGCTCTCCTTTTCTTTAGGTTAAGAGATCTCTAGGGCAGTGTTTTTCAACCACTGTGCCGCGGCACACTAGTGTGCCGTGAGATACAGTCTGGTGTGCCGTGTCATTTCAGCTATTTGGGTTAAAAATATTTTTTTCAAACCAGTATATTAATCCACAAATAATGTGCCGTTGTTGAGTGTCAGTGCTGTCTAGAGCTCGGCAAAGTAACTGTGTTATTCTCTTCCATATCAGTAGGTGGCAGCAGGTAGCTAATTGCTTTGTAGATGTCGGGAAAATGGTTTGTCATGATCACAATATGAAGACGACAGCGGGAGGCAGTGTGCAGGTAAAAAGGTATCTAATGCTTAAACCAAAAATAAACAAAAGGTGAGTGCCCCTAAAAAAAGGCATTGAAGCTTAGGGATGGCTACGCAGAACAAAACTACAACTGAACTGGCTACAAAGTAAAGAAAAACAGAATGCTGGACGACAGCAACGACTTACAGCGTGTGGAGCAGAGATGGCGTCCACAAAGTACATCTGTACATGACATGACAACAATGTCCACACAAAGAAGCATAGTAACAACTGAAATAGTCTTGATTGCTAAAACAAAACAGGTGTGGTGAATAGCGCTCACAGGAAGACAGGAAACTGCAACAGGAAAATACCAACAAAACAGGAAAAGCCACCAAAATAGGAGCGCAAGACACTACACACAGGAAAACACCAAAAAAGTCAAAGTAAGTCACGACATGATGTGACAGGCCGTGACAGTACTTTGAGACAAGTATAGTGATGCATGGTTGGTTATGGTTTAAATTCATATTCAACAATTGCGACGACGACTTTTTATTGTCAATATCGAGTAACATTTTTTAATGATTTCTGTCGGTGGTGTGCCTTTGGATTTTTTCAATGAAAAAAATGTGCCTTGGCTCAAAAAAGGTTGACAAACACTGCTCTAGGGCATTCATTACTGACCGACATCACAGGGTGAGTGAAAAACAACTGCCGTCTGTCATCAAAGCTGTGTATGTATGCATCCCGCTGCTTGGCTTCTGTGTGGCGCAGACAGGACGGTCTCTGTGGTATAGACAGACCAGAGGCGAGGAGGTGAGTGGACGGACACCGGCCTCTAAGGGTATTTCATTTACAGGAGGCAAACACCCTCTAATAAGGCAGCAAATCAGACCCATGTGCAGTGACGGGCAACAGGAAAACCGGTGGTAGGGGGGTGGTGGAGGTCGCAGTGCTACTGGGGCCGGCTGCCGCATTGCTCCGTGACCAGGCTTTGATTCAGTCGAGTGTTGAGTGTCAGTGAGGGAAAGGTGGCACGTACATGGCAAGCTGCTATTAAAACACAATCTTTTCTTACTCTCAAAAGGCTTTAAGCTAGATGTATTTTTCCTCTGTCCCCCTTTGAGTTCAGTGACACAGCATATTTCCTCGCCCACTTGTCTAAACACCCTCAGCAGCAGGTTTGAACCCAGCCAAAAAGGACAGCTGAGTGCAAACATCCTTCTGGTCTTCTGTCAGCTGAGCTTGAATAAAATGTTGAAGGAGAGTATGATCTTTTCAATTCATCTACTAAATATTAAACATAATGTGACAAAGAGTGAAAGTAAAGGTGTGAACATAATCTATTATTATTTATTAGTCCAAATGGTTTAACGTCTTTCTTTCTAACTTTTTCTTAATGGAGAGCTCACGTCTGCTATGCTAACACAGGCCGTATTTTGACTGTTTCTCGGGCTTTTAATTTAATCTTAGCACCACTTACTTATCACTGGTGATAATAATAAGGATACGTGTCATTATTTTTTCTACGAAGCAGAAAAAGTGTATTGTGTTTCTGCCTGGACAGGGAAATGTTTTTAAAGCCGACCTATGATGATTTTCGTCTTATGTTATTCATAAATGTGTTAAAATGTTGGATACTTGTGTGAAACAATGCCAAAACATCACCTCATAAGGTTCATGCATTTCGGCGTGAACTTTGGATGCCTCCGATCGCGGGGTTTTGCAGTCTGGCTACGCCGTGAAGTCACGGTGAAGTTGACATACTTTGGACATATAAATTAAGCTCTAAGCCAGAGGGAGTGGAGCTCTCTAAAAAAGGTAGGATAAAACATTATATTCATCTAACCTTAGCGTGCATGCTGACTTGCAACATGCAGTAACACCAATTCTGGTAAAAGCAGCTTTTATGTGTGGTTTATTTTCGAGCGCGTTTGAAATAAAACAGGGGTGACAATTTCAAGATATATATTCAAACGGTGTACATTTGTCAAAGATAAATTCCCATACATTTGGAGGGGTTGGGGTGTGGTTTCATTTGTTATCTCAAAACGTTTTCACAGACAAACATCTCAGACAGACTCAAAAATCAGGTTATACTGTAAATGTGACTGTGGAACAGAAATGTATACATAATTTACACCAAAGCATATCCGATACATATTATCTAGACTGTAAGAAAGTATTTTAAATATAGGTTCAAATCATCATAGGTACCCTACAACACACTTGTCATTGATACTACAAGTCCAAGAAAGCACTGCAATAGCTAGTGTGTTGTCACATAGCACGCTACTGCTCCTCTTTGAACAGTACAGTCACTCATTCACCATTAATTGAGTTAAAGCAGTACATTTAGGACACAATTCAGGGATTAAACAATGCAAGATAGTTTCATCCTCAGCGGCTAAACTGGAGCCTGAGCCTATCTCACCTGACTTTGGGTGAGACGCAGGGTATACCCTGGACTGGTCACCAGGCAATCAAAGGGTATATTCACAATCAAAATAACACCTATGAACATTTCAAACATGTTTTTGGGGAGGGAACGCTGCAATAGACAAAAACAACTCACATAATTACAGGGAGAACATGCAAACTCCACACAAAGATGTGTATTATATGTACAGTATTATGCTGTATTTAAGCATGTGATGATTCTGAAACAACAATTGACAAAACTGAATAAATTAGATTGAAATGTAAGTTCAATACTGGTTTATTTATTATCACACTTTCCCAAGGTTATTGCACCTTTCTTTCCATTAGTTTAAATGTGTGTTGTTTTTACTTTTATTCTAATTAATTCCTTGTCTATTTGTAATTATGTTTCTTTGCCTATTTGTAACTCTGTGAACCCTTTTGATGTATTATATTCTATAGTCTACCCATTCTACTGTTTTCTTATTATATCCTATCACTTTCATGTAGTTAGTATTGTTTATTAGATTGTATTAATATCCTTTCTACGGTTTTTAAGATTGTTCTTTCTACCTTCTCTTCCTGTAACCGAGATATTGTGATCAAACCATTCCCCTTAGGGATCAATAGCGTTTGTCCAAGTCTAAGTCTAAACATGCAGCAAATTCCATTATTAATTTTCTTTAAAGAATATTTAGCAGTTTCAACCATTTTCATTATTACGGCATTATATTGTATGATATTTTTTGTTGGAATTTTATATTGTCAAGCATCCCTTAAGTTCAAATCCTACATTCGTCCCTGACTAAACATAAACCTTGCTTGCTGTAACACAACATTGTGATAGCGTTTTTATGTGCCTAGAACCATCTATCAATTTTCATACTGCTTTAGCCTATGCAGGGTCATGGGAAAGCTGGATGCTTCTGGATGCTTCCTTGACTGCACCAGTTAATCATAGGAGTGACACCTAAAACACATTACTACGGACACTCGCATTCAAACCTACGACCAACAAATAGTTTTCAGTGAAATTAAAAATATGCTTTGCACTGTGAGGGAAATTGTGGTCTCACATTACAGAGACACACAAGGTTGCAGCATCATGTACTCAAATTGGCATATAATGGTCTTCGTTCTGCGTTACGACGTATCATGTAGGGATGCACTGAAATAAACATTCTTAGCCCAAACGGAAAATGAAAAGAAACAAGGCCAAAAACCAAAATGCAGAAAAAAATATTTTGGTTATTGATAGACTTTTAGCATCCAAGCATAAATTACAGTAATGTATATACAGTACACTCAAAAACATCACAAAAGAGAAAGATTTGTAATTTCAGTCTGGATGTCGGTAGACAAGGGCAATTTCCTGGAGTCTTCTGTGGAATATGGAGGAGGTGGCAAGTCTGGAAAGCATTTCCCAGAATGCTCTGATGTACTTACAATTATCAATTTTGACTGTGTTATCATGCATCGTTAATGTGTTATATTGTACAAAAATGGTCTAATACTTAAAGTACTGTTTTTAGTCATGTACAGTACTCTCTACGCTTGGTGGTAATCTTTGTAACCAAAGGTATAAAGTTAAGTTAAAGTGTGGTGAAATTATCCCCTGCATTTGACCCATCCCCATGTTCATCCCCTGGGAGGTATACTGTATTTTCCCGACCAGAGGGCCCATCGGATTATATGGCACACTGCCGATGAATGGTCTGTTTTCGATCGTTTTTCATATAGAAGGCGCACAGGATTATAGGGCGCATTAAAGGAGTCATATTATCATTATTTTTTTCTAAATTGAAAACACTTCCTTGTGGTCTACATAACATGTAATGGTGGTTCTTTGGTCAAAATGTTGCATAGATTATGTTTTACAGATCATCTTTCTGTCGCTTCAGGATGCACCGTTTTGTGGGCGGTCTTATTTATGTGGCTCACTTTCGACAGCGACTTCTCCCCATCATCTTTGTTGTAGCGGTGTAGCGTGCAAGGACGGAAGTGGAAGAAGTGTCAAAAGATGGAGCTAATTGTTTTAATGACATTCAGACTTTACTTAAATCAATAACTGAGCAGCATCTCCTCATCCGCCGGAAATGTGTCCTGTGAAAAACCGTCCGACCGGAACTCTCTAATAACTATAGTTCCTTGGGTGAATAATAAACTCACTACACCGGTATGTTTTAGCGCTTTCATGGCAGATATAGGTAAGAACTTTACACTACTTTATAATAGAAATGGCAACAGCGGAGGATGAATGTCCCGTAACAAGAACTTATCGACTACGGTGTTGGCACGGACTACAAAGGCGGACTCGCGCAATTTTTCAGGGCTTATGCAGATCCCAAATACAGATCAGCAGGTACCAGAAGGTATAATATTGCAAAAAAAACGCCAGATAATATGTCTTACCTTATACACACACCATATTAATACTTGTAAATTGAAGCACAGTACAATCCATCAAGCAGTGCGGCTTCATAGCTTACCAAAGTCGTAATAAAACATTTTGATGGATTTTTGAGCGCCTTGTGTAATGTTCTATATTTTCAATGGAACATATAAAATGTTGGTGTTGTTTACTCGAGTCATATTGCAGTCTACACGTATCTCTTGTGTGTGACTGCCATTATATTGCAATGTACACATATATCTTATGTTTGACTGCCATCTACTGGTCACACTTATAATTTCACTATGTACCAAATAAAATAGCTTTGAGGTCAGTTAGCAAAACCAGAATTATTCCCTACATCAGGCGCACCGGGTTATAGGACGCACTGTCGAGTTTTGAGGGAAAAAAAATATTTTAAGTGCGCCTTTTGTCCAGCAAGTACGGTAGTTATAGGTATAACTCAGGGGTCTCAAACTCAATTTACCTGGGGGCCGTATTCCACTAGAAAAGCTTTGTTGAAAAAATTCAAATTTTCTCAAATTTCCTTATATTTATTTTTTTAACACAAAATAAGATAAAAAAATAAATAGACAAATTAAGAATTAATAAGAAAATAAGCAATGTGACAATCATTGGTACTTTAACTTAACTTTAACTTAAATACGTGTTTTGGGATGTGGAATATATTTTATTTCCTCTTGGTGTCACTTTCGTGTTTATCCAACTCACGGAAAACAAATAAAGGTGTGACCCTTTAATTGGTCCGGGTTATCCGGGACTGTAATTGCTGACAGGCACTATTTGCCTGCCTGCCCGTCCCGGCAGTCAGGCAGTTTGGCTGCTCATCTTGTTATGTGATTATGTGCCTGAGCCTTTTGTTGCAGTGGCTTTTTGTTTATTGCCAGCATAGTTTTTATTTGTTTAATAATTGACAGTGTAAATAAGGAAAGACTTGGCACACTCACCACTCTTGTCCTCGCTGCTTTTTGGGATCCACTACAGTAAGGCACAACATATATGTATAATGTATATATAATAAAACATTTTTATTTAAAGTGTTGCGAACGCAGCGTGCTGTGTCAAATGTCCGCGTATGCCCAATAGGAACGAGGCACGATGACAACAATATTGCTGCTTAACTTTACAAATACATTTGGCTAATAGACATCAGTAAAAGGTGGCATAATTACTGAGTAAACCATCTTGCAGGAAGCATAAACATGACAAACCTACAGCCTAGGACTCGTCGATTACCATTTGAAGTTCCTTGGATTAGGTTTCGGGTTGGGCTGCGTATCTGGCAACCTCAGTCATGGAGAGTGGGAAGGGACTACAGAATTTTGATCGTGATTGCAGTACCATTTCCGGCCACATTATTACAAATGGTACCTTTAATAATAATTAACCAAAAAATATTATTGACTATACTATTGATATTTCATAAAGTACAGTGGAACCTTGATTCACGAAGCTTCTATTTGCGTTATTTTCGGTCTACGAACGTATAGGTCGGAGTGCGACCAATGTCTCGATGTACGGTCGCTTCATTAATGTTTTCTAGGGCTGTCAAAGTTAACGCGAAAGTAACGGACAATTAACACTTCTTTTTTGGCCCTCAGGCCGTGCCGTAGCGGGAGGAACTTGACTGCAGTTCACTTGCTGCTGATGAGCAGAAATGGACAAAGGAAAGTCAACCTCATGGAAAAATCAGGTGCAAAGCCATGGAAAGTTATTCTCCCGACAAGAAAGGACTATTTTTCGCCGTGAGAAGAGGCGACATCCCTGCAGCAAACGCCTGCTGCACGTGTTGTTCGGTGCTTCACTTCCGTGTTCAGATTACGGTTAAAGTGCAGTGATAACATAACATTTAGATTGTTACTGTGACTGATTTAGTAAGTAAGATGACATAAAAGTTCAACAGAAATGAAAGACGGTCGGCAGGATGTACAAAGGAGACTTTTTTTTATTGCAGTCGATCCGACATTAAAACATGTCAAGACACTTTCTCAAAACAATCACACACTTTTTAGCCTTCAAAATAAAAGTGCTACGCTATACAGCCTGTTTAACTACGCTTAGGGTTTTTCCTTAATATACGGGCTTTATATTAGCCACCACACCTAACAAAATAAAGTAATATAATGTATTGTTGCGTCCAGAAGAAAACAAACAAAGTCTGATGCTCTTTTTAGCTTTTTTGGCCAATTTTATGCTAACAACGGGCCAATTTCAACAAATATTTCCTCCGTGCACACACATCTGCCTCCATGCTTCTCTCCTAGACACACGACACTTGTTTATTCTCCACCGACACAATGTGTTCACAGACTATGGGAAAAATGAGCCAGCAGGTAGTTACAGTATGAATGGCTATATATAGTTTATTATTTGCGCACTAGTGACTAAAGATGCACCAAAAATTAGACCGGAAAAAGACGTACTTTAATCACCGGAACAGTGCTCTCGAAACCGATGTTGTGATGACGTGAGCTACACGCAGGGAGTCGTCTGGGGTGGAGGCAGCATGTCCGCGCTGTGGACGTACTTTAATATATTCGAGATATACCCACGGACAGCGATCTTCACAATTTAGGATGACACTGGCGGCTTTTAATGAAAGAAAGGCTCCCAGCAACGCAAAGCAAGTGTGACGTCAGGCTCTCTGCAGCTCGCTTTTCGTCACGGACATGGCGCGACAGAATCTAAACAGTCTTTAAACACGAGTACGGCCTCCAATAACACCAGAAATAAATGCTAGATTTGTTGCCGGTCATTTTTATTAAGGAATGAGTGACTAAAAGGACTGGAGAAATCTCTAAAACAAAACAAAAAATTCTCAACAAAGTACATTGTACAATAAGCAGCAACAATTCAAAAATATAACAATACAATATTATGTAAAAAAAAAAATATGGTAATACTATACAGAGTATATGCATCATAGCAAATCATGTGACGTCATATCAACCACGCCCCTACCTTTATTTTTTATATTTTTTTAAATTTTTAATTACTTTTTTTTTTTTTTGTCATAAAAAAATACAATCATGCGTGCTTACAGACTGTATCCCTGCAGACTGTATTGATCTATATTGATATATAATGTAGGAACCAGAAATATTAAAGGCCTACTGAAATGAATTGTTTTTATTTAAACGGGGATAGCAGATCTATTCTATGTGTCATACTTGATCATTTCGCGATATTGCCATATTTTTGCTGAAAGGATTTAGTATAGAACAACGACGATAAAGATTGCAACTTTTGGTATCTGATAAAAAAAAAAGGCTTGCACCTACCGGAAGTAGCGTGACGTAGTCAGTTGAACATATACGCAAAGTTCCCTATTGTTTACAATGATGGCCGCATGAAGTGAGAGAGATTCGGACCGAGAAAGCGACAATTTCCCCATTAATTTGAGCGAGGATGAAAGATTTGTGGATGAGTAAAGTGCAAGTGAAGGACTAGTGGGGAGTTGAAGCTATTCAGATAGGGAAGATGCTGTGAGAGCCGGGGGTGACCTGATATTCAGCTGGGAATGACTACAACAGTAAATAAACACAAGACATATATATACTCTATTAGCCACAACACAACCAGGCTTATATTTAATATGCCACAAATTAATCCTGCATAAAAACACCTGCGTGTTTGTTGTGCTAGCTCCTAGCTCCTCTCCTAGCTCCATAGAACACGCCAATACAATTCAAACACCTGATCAACACACACAATCACTCAGCCCAAAAGACCGTTTACCTAACCCAAGGTTCATAAAGCTTATATATTTTTAAAAAGTTACGTACGTGACGCGCACATACGGTCAAGTTATCGAATGTTTAGCAGCCAAGGCTGCATACTCACGGTACCTGATATTCAGCTGGGAATTACTACAACAGTAAATAAACACAAGACATATATATACTCTATTAGCCACAACACAACCAGGCTTATATTTAATATGCCACAAATTAATCCTGCATAATAACACCTGCGTGTTTGTTATGCTAGCTCCTAGCTCCTCTGCTAGCTCCTAGCTCCATAGAACACGCCAATACAATTCAAACACCTGATCAACACACACAATCACTCAGCCCAAAAGACCGTTCACCTAACCCAAGGTTCATAAAGCTTATATATTTTTAAAAAGTTACGTACGTGACGCGCACGTACGGTACGGTACGTGTTATGCTAGCTCCTAGCTCCTCTGCTAGCTCCTAGCTCCATAGAACACGCCAATACAATTCAAACACATGATCAACACACACAATCACTCAGCCCAAAAGACCGTTCACCTAACCCAAGGTTCATAAAGCTCATATATTTTAAAAAAGTTACATACATACGCAAAAAAAAGCCAAAGCTGCATACTCACAGTAGCACGTCTGCGTCTTTGTCATCCAAATCAAAGTAATCCTGGTAAGAGTCTGTGTTGTCCCAGTTCTCTACAGGCGTCTGTGTATCCAAGTCAAATGTCCTCCTGGTTAGAGTCTCTGTTATCCGAGTTCTTCCATCTTGACTGCATCTTTCGGGAATGTAAACAAAGAAGCGCCGGCTGTGTACTGTTGTGGCTGACTACGTTCGGAAAAATACGTCCATTTCGCACCGACAACTTTCTTCTTTGCTTGCTCAGCTTCCTTCTTCATAATGCAATGAACATGATTGAAACAGATTCACGAACACAGATGTCCAGAATACTGTGGAATTATGAAATGAAAACAGAGCTTTTTCGTATTGGCTTCAATGTGGAAGGCATACCCGTGTTCGCCGGTCCACGTCACGCGCATACGTCATCCTCAGAGGCGTTTCGAACCGGAAGTTTAGCGGCAAATTTAAAATGTCACTTTATAAGTTAACCCGGCCGTATTGGCATGTGTTATAATGTTAAGATTTCATCATTGATATATAAACTATCAGACTGCGTGGTCGGTAGTAGTGGGTTTCAGTAGGCCTTTAATAACAGAAAGAAACAACCCTTTTGTGCGAATGAGTGTAAATGGGGGAGGGAGGTTTTTTGGGTTGGTGCACTAATTGTAAGTGTATCTTGTGTTTTTTATGTTGATTTAATAAAAAAGAAAAAATATTTTTTAATTTATTTTAATTTTTTGTGAGGCCCGGTACCAATCGATGCACGGACCGGTACCGGGCCGCGGCCCCGTGGTTGGGGACCACTGCTCTAAAGCCTTTCTGCCAGTGGGCTCAGCTGGAATTGTTAATTTCATGGTGGACTGGAATGAAAAACACCAAGAAAAGAGAGACAGTGTTTGTTGACATAGTTCTCAGGAGCCGGCTAATGCACCAATCTCAAATCCATCCTTTAACTCATCGCTCCAGCTCCTCTCCTCTGAACTGTGGAGAGACTCTTGTTCAAACCCGATCTGTGTGTCACAACAAAAGTAGATTGACCGCTCACAGAGAGACTTGGGGTATTTGCATCTGCAGTAGGGAAATGAGGAGTTGTGCTTGGCCTCAGCAGTCCCTGTGATTTCCTGGGTGTGATGTATATAGTAAGTACAGTATGGCTTGTGTTGGTTTGAATAGGCGTGTCGGGGCCCTGCATCTCCATGACACCAGTGATACTTTTTTGAAAGTGATTTTGAAGTGCTCATCTTCAGGAGTCATTTGCCAGCTGATCCATGGCTGTAACTAGTGTATACCCAGTGTCCTTGTGCATTACAAGCCATCCATCATATTCCTCTGTACTCTGTAATGCACAACTAAATCTCAGACTCCAATCTTCATTTATAGGGAGAGGGTGAAATCCTTGCATGAGTACTTTACACAAACTCCATTTTAAAATTAAGAAACCTTGAGGAGAAAGACGTTTAGTGTAATGAGTCATATGTCTCCAGTCTCCACCATTTGAGAAAAAGATCAAAGTAA
Organism: Entelurus aequoreus; assembly: GCF_033978785.1. NCBI lineage: Eukaryota > Metazoa > Chordata > Actinopteri > Syngnathiformes > Syngnathidae > Entelurus > Entelurus aequoreus. The sequence goes on from NC_084737.1 coordinate 31,625,692, forward strand.
AAGTTCACTGGCACTTGGAAAATGGTGTCTCAGGAATACATGGCTTGGGATTCAGGCATAAGATTTACTTCTCATCAATTTTAAAAGGCATTAAGGGACATTCTCAATGTTACAGAAAAAAACAATTACAACTTTTACAATAATCAATTTGCAAAACACCAATCACTTAGCGGGGTTGATTGATGCAACCTCTTCAACGTTGTTGCTTGAAAGATGTGGATCCATCTATGCACCTATTGTTATAGATCATTGTATGCCATTGGAGGGGTTAAAGTAAAGGTCATTAATTTAGATTGCATAGGGAATTGAGCGTAGTCAAATCAATAAGAACCGAAAGTAAGTCAACAGGAATCAAAGGAACACAGCCCACGGGTGGAGTCCCATGTCAGTACTTTGATGACGGGGATTAACATGTCATTTGACCAAGCTAAAAAGCACAAATGCAAGTAAACAATGTGGTGACATATCTCTAGCAGTGGTCACCAACCTTTTCGAGCCTAAGATCCCTGTTCTCAGCCAAAAACAAAAGCAATACCTACCCCAGTAGCAATTATATTTACACTACTGTTCAAAAGTTTGGGGTCACCCAAACAATTTTGTGGAATAGCCTTCATTTCTAAGAACAAGAATAGACTGTCGAGTTTCAGATGAAAGTTCTCTTTTTCTGGCCATTTTGAGCGTTTAATTGACCCCACAAATGTGATGCTCCAGAAACTCAATCTGCTCAAAGGAAGGTCAGCTTTGTAGCTTCTGTAACGAGCTAAACTGTTTTCAGATGTGTGAACATGATTGCACAAGGGTTTTCTAATCATCAATTAGCCTTCTGAGCCAATGAGCAAACACATTGTACCATTAGAACACTGGAGTGATAGTTGCTGGACATGGGCCTCTATACACCTATGTAGATATTGCACCAAAAACCAGACATTTGCAGCTAGAATAGTCATTTACCACATTAGCAATGTATAGAGTGTATTTCTTTAAAGTTAAGACTAGTTTAAAGTTATCTTCATTGAAAAGTGCAGTGCTTTTCCTTCAAAAATAAGGACATTTCAATGTGACCCCAAACTTTTGAACGGTAGTGTATATAGTATTATTAAACATTTAATTTTTTGGTTGTCTTTTAAAGACAAAGCTTTGTGGTGTTATTAGTGGCTGATGTCATCATTTGTTTTTTTTCTCATTGTGTTTCTTGCTGTTTTCTCAGTTTTTGCTAGTGTTTTTTTTTGTTATGTGCCTAGGACAGGCCTCGGCCTGGCAGTGGCAAGCCCGACGGGCTGCTCGCCTTTACGGAATCTTACAGTTTGTGGAAGTTGTGGCAGGACTTGCAGCAAAACATCGTACTGCTGGAGAGAGGAAGACGGTTGATTGCTGCCCAGAAAGTGTGGCCGCCTTTCTAATAAAAGTCCTTGCATGCAGGAGGATGCTAGAAAATGTCCAATGCGTTCCAACAGTCAGTCTCGATGATTTTTTGCAGGTCAGGCCATGTGCATTTGCGAGACGAGCCGTTGTAGTGTCTGGCCATGGGGGTGTGGCTGTGGTGTTAAGAGCAGCGGGATGAGAGGCTGAAGAGAGAGAGGTGAGGCGGGATTAAAATGCCTGCTTGTTGCTGGTGCGGGTCTGTTGGCCTTTGTCCGGGTGGGGGTGTCACTGATGTCATATTAATTTTTTTTTTTTAAATATTTTCGCAATCTTAGTGTCCCAAAGATCGACGGGTCGATCGCGATAGAAGGGTTGGGGACCTGTGTTTTACAGCATGCTAACCAAACATATTCAAAAGTATATTTAAAGCTCCCTATAGTTTGTGTCACCCGCAGCATTTGATAGCTGCATGACGCTTTTTTAATGGAACAAACACAAAAAGTGCCTTCAACATAGAGGTGGAATTTTGTAGTTTTGGGTGGCGAGAGTATATTTATGATATACATGACAAGGGACTTGACAGGCAGAATTGAGAAGAGGATACTTGAGTTTCTAAAACGGACTGCAACCAAAATGTCATAAATGTGGGGACGGTGGCACTACAGTGGGGAACTAAAATACTTCCCGCATCTGGTTTTCATCGTAAAGGGGATGTGTGTTTTAGATTAAATTGATGTTGATTCCTCTGTTTTCCCTAAGTCTTTAAAAATCCTTTAGAGCTTGGCCATGTGGTAATTAAATACCATTCGTCCCTCACCTCCAGCAGCAAATAGCCATGATGGTTATGAAAGATGCAATCAGGCTCTTGAATGCCGCTTTGCTTCCCTTCCTTGTGTGGTTTCAAAAAGGATACAAAAGCTCACTTTGGGTTAAATTATACAGTGAGTGACATCCCACTCCACATAGACAGAAGCAGTGTGCTGTGATAATACACTGCTTCCACCTTGCTGACTTCCTGACAACTTTGTGAGGTTTAAGGCAGAGAGCGGAGACCTCAGAAACCACGCATCCCTGTTGAGGCAACTTTCTGCCTCACGCTCCGCCGCCTTCTGCCACCGCCCAATGCCATTATGCTGCCAACACATGCAATCACAAAGAGTCATGTAGCACGTGCAGCGGTCGGGGGGGAAAAATGACAAAGCAACACGAGGGAAAATTGTCCCTGTAACAGAAAGAGCAGCCTTAGGGGCCTAAAATCAAAAGTTATGGACATGATCACCAGTTACATGTAGTATAAAAAATACCCTAAAAATCTCAAACATTGAACTAAATGTGAACTTTTCAGGATCAAGAGAATGTTTCGTGCTCCGCAGCTTTGGGCACATCTGGTCTTTAAGGGCTCCGAGGGTCTGACCTTGTCTAGGAACCAGCTTCTTAAGTTGTCCACTCCAGGGCCAGGAGGGAACCAAAAAGAAGCTTAAACCTGGAAGAGGAAGTTGGGGGTCTTGACGTGAAACCTCAGCTATACCTCTTCCTCTTCTCTTGTGTTTGTGCTGAGGATTAACACCTTAGAATTTGCTAAAAAGAGAAATCTTAAGGCAAAAGATTGACTTGACAGCTAGATATACCTTTCAGTGCTTAGTTGAATTTTAAATAAATTAACAATGAACTCAGGCCCAGTGTCTATCACACTGGATTCCACCTGGTGTGTAACCTAAGTTATTTAATGTAACTTTGTATCACTGTCAATATTATTTACAAACTATCACAAGACTTCAAACTGGTTTATTTTAGAGATCTGTCTGTCAACCAATACATCCAGCCATGGTGCTGCACATCGCCAGCTGTTATGCCCGACAACTAAAGCAAATACATCTATCTTTGTGAACAAGACGTCTATATGTGTTGGATGTATGAAACAAGGAAACTGGTAAGTGTTTTATTTGCTGTCAGCTGGAGCTGGCGCCGCCTGTACATGTTCATGCATTCATGTGTCTCTCGCTGTGTAAAGTTAACACTTGCAACACCGTCTGCTACGATGAATCTGAAAGTTGTCAACTTAATTATATTATGTCGCATTTATGTTAAACTCTAGCGATAATTTTATTGAGAAGGTAGTTATCCAGATGTCCAAATGTTACACTGTATTGGTTGCTTGGTAAGTGTTAATACTAATTATTGTAAGAGTACTCTTGTTGAACGTTTGAATCCAGTTCAATAGCTAAATATTGTATTTAATTGTGAAGTTAAATAAATGAAGTGATATAACTTCATGTTAATACTGATGTTGAATTATTTAAAAAAAAAATGTAATTCATTGCTTGGTCCTGTTTATACAGGCCAGGTTTGTAAGAACAAATTTTAAAGACCACGTTTGAAAAACAAGTTAACAACTGGAGGGTGAGCTGCTAGGCCATCAGTCTGAAGCCCAAAAGCGGTCACCTGTTGGTGCAGGACGAGCTGCCGTTCTTTTTTTATTTTTGAAACTCAACTTAACCTGGCCTAAAATATTGTCATACCAAGCATTGAAACTGAACTCAGATGTGCACAGTGAGTTTGAACATGTTTAGGATTTCTACTACCTTGTAATATACTCACCTTGCATCGCAAACCTGTGTTGAGAGCATGATTAGCACATTTCCTCCGAGGCTCCTTTGATACTGGCCTATAGCTTACATCATCTCTCATTTTTGCTACATGTTACATGGTGAATTTGCGTTGCGCTGCGCTCTGATTTTGCTGCTTGCTGTGCTGACACTAACCAGCTGCATGCAAAGTGAACAGCTGGAGCGGCAAGACTAACAAACTCTTGCAGCCGTTTCGAAAACGCACTCGGTGGAATTTAGTCGACTTGAAAGACACAGCATGAAGGATAAAATGTGCGATAAAGGCATGCTGTTATAAATATGCCTCCATAAACATGCACCTTGGGAGAGGCTCATTGGCAGAACTAAATTAACCCGAGTGTGTGAATGTTATCTAAATCAGGGGTGCCCACACTTTTTCACACACATATATATATATATATATATATATATATTTATATATATATATATATATATATATATATATATATATATATATATATTAGGGCTGTGAATCTTTGGGTGTCCCACGATTCGATTCAATATCGATTATTGGGGTCACGGATCGATTCAAAATCGTTTTTTTTTTTTCAATTCAACACGATTCTTGATTCAAAAACGATTTTTCCCGATTCAAAACGATTCTCTATTCATTCAATACATAGGATTTCAGCAGGATCTACCCCAGTCTGCTGACATGCAAGCAGAGTAGTAGATTTTTTTTGCTTTTATAATTGTAAAGGACAATGTTTTATCAACTGATTGCAATAATGTAAATTTGTTTTAACTATTAAATCAACCAAAAATATGACTTATTTTATCTTTGTGAAAATATTGGACACAGTGTGTTGTCAAGCTTATGAGATGCGATGCAAGTGTAAGCCACTATTGTTCTTTCTTTTTTTTTTTTTTTTATAAATGTCTAATGATAATGTCAATGAGGGATTTCACTGCTATGTTGAAATTGTAACTAATATTGATACTGTTGTTGATAATATTCATTTTGTTTCACTTCTTTTGGTTTGTTCTGTGTCGTGTTTGTGTCTCCTCTCAATTGCTCTGTTTGCACCAACAAAAATTCCTAGTTTGTGAACCCGTTCTCAAACAATGGCAATAAAACTATTCTGATTCTGATTCTTATTGCAGTTCTGAGTGTTGCTGGGTCGGGTTTGGTTTTGGAATTGGATGGCATTGTTATGGTATTGCTGTGTATTGTTTTGTTGGATTGATTAATTAAAAAAAAAAAAAAAAAAAATTAATAATTAAAAAAAATTAAAAAAAATCGATTTTTTAAAAATGAGAATCGATTCTGAATCGCACAACATGAGAATCGCGATTCGAATTCAAATCAATTTTTTCCCACACCCCTAATATATATATATATATATACTGTATATACTGTATATATATATATACTGTATATATATAAATATATATATATATATATATATATATATATATATATATATATATATATATATATATATATATATATATATATATATATATATATATATATATATATATTCATATGTGTATATATTTGTAATATATAATATAGACATTTTTTGTTAAAGGTATTTAATAAAAATACAAGCATGCTTAACACATGTTTCATGTTGTAATTGTATGCATGTTCGAAATAAACTCAAACAATAACCATCACTTATAGATTCCTCTCTTTCATGAAGACAAGAGTATAAGTAGGTGTATTACCTGATTCGGATGAATTGCATTGATTGGAATCGGACAGGATTCACAGTAGAGCTGATCACTTCCACATTTTCGTACTTACATTGTGGAGGAGAAAACAAGTCGTCCTTTCTGTCCAATTCCACATGAAAGTGGTTGGTTTTTGCCATCTTATTTGTCCAGCTTTCATATTCGTTTTTATACACTTTACAAGAAATACATTGACAGCAAACTCTGTAGCTTGCTAGCTTGTGTGCGCTTTGGCTTCCTTATTTTGTTAGCGCATGCAGGATAGAACAGCACTTTTATTGTGAAGACAGGAACTGTGCGGTCGGTCTTTAGAGTTTTGACAGCAGGTACTCCGCAAGAGTCTGTTGAAATAAAAAGTGTTTATCGCCTTCCTTACTGTCTGTCTTTTTTTTTCTCAATACTGAGCTCGCTGCAACCAGCGTCATCTCACAAGATCCTCGGGTGCCGTGAATGTCAATCAAGTGACGAAAGTCACGTCATGGTGAAGATTGACGAGCTCAAATTTTTAGGACTATTTTTTTAATGCCTGGCTTCCGATCAACTGACACACCCTCCACGATCGACCGGTAGCTCGCGATCGACGTAATGGGCACCCCTGATCTAAGTGAAGCTTTGAGACATACTTATACAAAATAAAAGAATAAAATGTGGTAGGGTGAAAACAGGAGTGAAGCCAATATTAAAAAAAAAAAAAAAAAAGAGCCACAATGTTTAATAACAATTCTCAGTGTGTCGCTAATTTACACTGGTGAAATATTAAACCATGGGAAAGTAGTCACACAAGAGCTCACAGAGAGATTCAAGCTCAGAGTCAAGCCCTTAATAAATTAACTCTTTTTAATCAGCCGTATTAAAAATAATAATGAGAAAACAGACCAAGGACACTGCTTACTTTGTGAAATGACGAAAAAGCTATCATAGTATGTTATTTAAGCAGTCAAATAAAAGCTCATTCAATCCCAGGACGTACATTGTAGTAGTGTGTTGTGATGTGACAGAGATGATCAATGAATTAACGCAACTACATGAAAGTTAGCCTGAAATTTTACACATGGGTTATGTTCGCCTGACTAAAAATCAATATATAAAATAACAAGGATATAATAAAGGTTTTTCTTGTACATTGTTTAAAGATATTAGTCACTTACAGAGAACAAGGAGGAACTCACACATGCACACACACACACACACACGCACACACACGCACACACACAAGCAAGTCACACACTCACCTAGACAATTGTGCCCATCATGTGCCAAGCGGAAGCCATCATAGCATGTGCACCTGTAATTTCCTGGGATATTGATGCACTCATGGACACAGCCGCCATTGTATTCAGTTGCACACTCGTCGACATCTGTAAAAGGAAAACAAAATAATGTGAAACACAAAGCAGCCATGTTTTAGTTAGTAAATTTGTTGTTTTTTAACAGGGAGTAATTGCGTTAGAGGGTTGCAACTCGGTTGATAAACATTTTTATAAAATGTATATAAATGTATATGTATATAACTATACCGTACATTAAGGACCTGAATGGCATGTAAAAACGATTAAGTAATATTAGTGGGCGTGTTTCCTGTGATATACTAAGACTGTGTGTACAATTGAAAACAAGTTTCCTAACCATAGGACCTACGGCCCATTTTTGGGCCATAAGCGCTCCCAAGTAGGCCGCCAAAATATCTGTTTCTCAGCTGTGGTCCGTACGGGCCGCAGCGGTACTCAGTTGTGATACACTTTTCCACCACTTGTGGCAATAATGACAATATTAAAAAAACAGAAGACTGGAGCAAAAGTCACAGAGAAGTTTCTTAAGTGCAAAAATTATGACTAAAGTGGTGAAACTGTAGTTTCATTTTGTTAATATTTGTAATTAACACATGGTTTTATATCATTTGCCAAGGTTTTTAGCCTGTTAAACTCTGAGTAGGTCGGATATAATTATTTGAATTCAATTAAAATCAAGAGTAAGACAACTAATTCAGTGTTAATATTTGAGTGGGCCCCCGGCCCCCTCTGCAGTGGAAAAGTTGGCGGTCAAAGTTAAAAAGGTTAAGAACCACTGCTAAAGAGACACGCATTTCTCTCCATGTTCATGACATCATATGCTCCAACAGTCCAACATGAGCTTGTGTTATATGCAGCATACAACATCTTTTGGTTGATATCGAATTACTATCTGGACAACAAAACCTATTTTTAGCACGCCAAAGCTTAGGTGCGCTCTGGAAAGCGGCGGTGTTGTGATTGTGCGTCTGAAATTATCCAAAAATGCATGTAAGAATGAATACAAATGTATGCTGTAATAAGTTTTCCGTGTAGGCGCTATACAAACTAGAACATTGCCTGGAGAAAGAACATTTCCGCAGAAATTGTGATGGGTGTGCTATCTGAACTGAGAGCCTCTGACCTGGGGTTGATGGAAGCTAAAATGCTAGCATAAAACCAACTGGAAAACAAAATAGCATACTTGCAAGATTGTGCCAATTATCAAAATCCATGACTTTTAGGTTTGTATACAAATAAAACTAGCAAAAATGCTGGCATAAAAAAATAGCATGCTGATATAGAAGAAGTTGGCATACTTCCAAGATGGTGCCCAGTAGAGATGCGCGGTTTGCGGACACACCCGCGGTGTCCGCGGGTAATCCGCGGGTCGGGCGGATGAATGACGAAAAAAATAGATTTTAAATAGATTCGGGCGGATGGCGGTTGAACCAATTCGGAAATATATATACATAGTAAATGTATAAAGAGAATCCTATGTGTCCCAGCAACAATTGAGTGCCGCAAGTGAGCGCTCCTTCAGCGCAGCAGGGCGCATTTTAGAGGCCAGGCGCGCTCGCCTGCATGAATCCTGGCACTGTAGATGCCATTTTATTCCTGCATAGTGCTAAAAAAAAAAAGTAAGTAGACATACGGTTGGATATGTTAAACGAATTAGTCTACGTTACCTAGGCTATACCAAATAAGACCATGTCTAACCTATATTGAGTTCGGTCAGCTGAATAATTGTGATGGTTACGTGTTGTTTGGGCGCACTACAATGCAAAGGAATTAAGGCAATTGCGTTGTTTATTGTGTTTTTTTTTCTATTGGAGATATACTACTGTGTGTTAATTATTTGGCCTCGCTTTCAAGTGAAGCGCATCTCTGATTGGCTACAATGTAAAGCTATTTAGCCTGCTTTGTTTGTCGCGACCGTCTATTTTCATTATAATTAAATTATTATTATTTATTTAATTTATTTTTGTTTAAATAGGGATGACATACATATGTTGTTGTATAATTTAAGTTTGTGCGCGTGATTGACAGCCTAAGGCTTATAGGCACATTTTTTATTTATTTTTTTATTTCAACTTTAAAACGTATGAGCCTATGCCTATGCCTACAACATAGGCTATGTGTTCATCTTTATTTTCCTGCCTGTCGTTGACAATGGAGATTGTCTGATATTTTGTCATGGCTGCAGATCAATCAATAAAGGTTCATCTTTGTCGCAAAATTGTTCACTGTTTCACTGTGCACCCCGCCCTCGTCCCTATTTGAGCACTTCAACGTTAACAAGTTAATATTCATTGAAATAAATTCAGAACATTTTTTTTTACCTAACGAAAATATAGGCCTTGTCTTTCTAAAACATTTTTTTAACTTCTTAAAAGCATCGTTCTGCTTGCTGCAACTGCGCACACAAAGTGTGAGGAACGCA